>NC_134268.1:184776265-185079836 GCF_031893055.1 Leptodactylus fuscus | reverse complement strand
TTGGACCAATTCATGGTGGAGAGAGCCTCTAAAAACCCCAGTTTGGACCAATTCATGGTGGAGGGAGCCTCTAAACAGGCCAGTTTGGGCAAATTCATGGTGGAGGGAGCCTCTAAAAACCCCAGTTTGGACCAATTCATGGTGGAGGGAGCCTCTAAACAGGCCAGTTTGGGCAAATTCATGGTGGAGGGAGCCTCTAAAAACCCCAGTTTGGACCAATTCATGGTGGAGGGAGCCTCTAAACAGCCCAGTTTGGACCAATTCATGGTGGAGAGAGCCTCTAAAAACCCCAGTTTGGACCAATTCATGGTGGAGGGAGCCTCTAAACAGCCCAGTTTGGACCAATTCATGGTGGAGAGAGCCTCTAAAAACCCCAGTTTGGACCAATTCATGGTGGAGGGAGCCTCTAAACAGGCCAGTTTGGGCAAATTCATGGTGGAGGGAGCCTCTAAAAACCCCAGTTTGGACCAATTCATGGTGGAGGGAGCCTCTAAACAGCCCAGTTTGGACCAATTCATGGTGGAGGGAGCCTCTAAAAACCCCAGTTTGGACCAATTCATGGTGGAGGGAGCCTCTAAACAGCCCAGTTTGGACCAATTCATGGTGGAGAGAGCCTCTAAAAACCCCAGTTTGGACCAATTCATGGTGGAGGGAGCCTCTAAACAGGCCAGTTTGGGCAAATTCATGGTGGAGGGAGCCTCTAAAAACCCCAGTTTGGACCAATTCATGGTGGAGGGAGCCTCTAAACAGCCCAGTTTGGACCAATTCATGGTGGAGAGAGCCTCTAAAAACCCCAGTTTGGACCAATTCATGGTGGAGGGAGCCTCTAAACAGCCCAGTTTGGACCAATTCATGGTGGAGGGAGCCTCTAAAAACCCCAGTTTGGACCAATTCATGGTGGAGGGAGCCTCTAAAAACCCCAGTTTGGACCAATTCATGATGGAAGGAGCCTCTAAACAGCCCAGTTTGGGCAAATTCATGGTGGAGGGAGCCTCTAAACAGCCCAGTTTGGGCAAATTCATGGTGGAGGGAGCCTCTAAAAACCCCAGTTTGGACCAATTCATGGTGGAGGGAGCCTCTAAAAACCCCAGTTTGGACCAATTCATGATGGAGGGAGCCTCTAAACAGCCCAGTTTGGACCAATTCATGGTGGAGAGAGCCTCTAAAAACCCCAGTTTGGACCAATTCATGGTGGAGGGAGCCTCTAAACAGGCCAGTTTGGGCAAATTCATGGTGGAGGGAGCCTCTAAACAGGCCAGTTTGGGCAAATTCATGGTGGAGGGAGCCTCTAACCAGCCCAGTTTGGACCAATTCATGGTGGAGAGAGCCTCTAAAAACCCCAGTTTGGACCAATTCATGGTGGAGGGAGCCTCTAAACAGGCCAGTTTGGGCAAATTCATGGTGGAGGGAGCCTCTAAAAACCCCAGTTTGGACCAATTCATGGTGGAGGGAGCCTCTAAACAGCCCAGTTTGGACCAATTCATGGTGGAGAGAGCCTCTAAAAACCCCAGTTTGGACCAATTCATGGTGGAGGGAGCCTCTAAACAGCCCAGTTTGGACCAATTCATGGTGGAGAGAGCCTCTAAAAACCCCAGTTTGGACCAATTCATGGTGGAGGGAGCCTCTAAACAGGCCAGTTTGGGCAAATTCATGGTGGAGGGAGCCTCTAAAAACCCCAGTTTGGACCAATTCATGGTGGAGGGAGCCTCTAAACAGCCCAGTTTGGACCAATTCATGGTGGAGGGAGCCTCTAAAAACCCCAGTTTGGACCAATTCATGGTGGAGGGAGCCTCTAAAAACCCCAGTTTGGACCAATTCATGATGGAGGGAGCCTCTAAACAGCCCAGTTTGGACCAATTCATGGTGGAGAGAGCCTCTAAAAACCCCAGTTTGGACCAATTCATGGTGGAGGGAGCCTCTAAACAGCCCAGTTTGGACCAATTCATGGTGGAGGGAGCCTCTAAAAACCCCAGTTTGGACCAATTCATGGTGGAGGGAGCCGCTAAACAGCCCAGTTTGGACCAATTCATGGTGGAGGGAGCCTCTAACCAGCAGAGTTGGTGGAAATCAGGGTGGAGGGAGCCTCTAACCAGCAGAGTTGTGGGAAAGCAGGGTGGAGGGAGCCTCTAACCAGCAGAGTTGGGGGAAATCAGGGTGGAGGGAGCCTAGTATTAGCAGAATTGTGCAACGCTTATGGTGGATGAGTATGAGGATGCGGAGGAATTGGAGAGGTTGAGTACAGACATGGAGTTTCATGTTGGGGTGCTTTACACAGGTGGGCCCAAAAATGAAGGCTCTATCCAGTGGTGGTTCATTTTTATCAAAGTGAGCCGGTCGGCACTCTCAGCTGACAGACGGGTGCGCTTGTCAGTGATGATGCCACCGGCTGCACTGAACACCCTCTCAGATAGGACGCTGGCGGCAGGACAGGACAGCACCTCCAAGGCATATAGGGCAAGTTCAAGCCACAGGTCCAACTTCGACACCCAATACGTGTAGGGCGCAGAGGGGTCGGAGAGGACAGGGCTGTGGTCGGAAAGGTATTCCCGCAACATGCGCCTATACTTCTCACGCATGGTGACACTAGGACCCTCCGTGGCGGCACTTTGGCGAGGGGGTGCCATCAAGGTGTCCCAGACCTTAGACAGTGTGCCCCTCGTTTGTGTGGACCGGTGAGAACTTGGTTGCCTACTGGAGGAACTGCCCTCCCTGCCGCCAACGTCACATGCTGGAAACATCTCCATCATATTCTGCACCAATTGCCTGTGGCAAGCATTGATGCGATTGGCCCTCCCCTCTACCGGAATAAAAGACGAGATGTTGTTTTTATACCGGGGGTCAAGGATAGCAAAGATCCAGTACTGGTTGTCCTCCATGATTTTGACAATACGCTTGTCGGTTGTAAAGCACCCCAACATGAACTCAGCCATGTCTGCCACAGTGTTAGTTGGCATGACTCCTCTTGCCCCACCGGAAAGTTCAATCTCCATTTCCTCCTCATCCTCCATGTCTACCCATCCGCGCTGCAACAATGGGACGATTCGAAGTTGCCCGGAAGCCTCCTGTATCACCATCACATCATCGGACAACTCTTCTTCCTCCTCCTCCTCCTCCTCCTCCATTAAACGCAGTGAAGCGGACAGATGTGTGGACCTACTCTCCAGCTGTGACGGATCGGATGCTATCCCTAACTCCTCTGTGTGATCTGAGTTATCCCTGATGTTAATCAGGGATTCTCTCAGAACACACAAGAGCGGGATTGTAAGGCTCACCATCGCATCCTCAGAGCTCACCCTCCTTGTGGACTCCTCAAACACCCGTAGGATGTCACAAAGGTCTCTCATCCATGGCCACTCATGGATGAGAAACTGAGGCAGCTGACTTTGTGGCACCCTAGGGTTTTGTAGCTGGTATTCCATCAAAGGTCTCTGCTGCTCAACCACTCTATTCAACATCTGAAACGTTGAGTTCCAGCGTGTGGGGACGTCGCACAAAAGCCGGTGTTGTGGCACATGCAGGCGTTGCTGGAGAGATTTTAAGCTAGCAGCGGCTACTGTCGACTTGCGAAAGTGGGCGCACATGCGCCGCACTTTCACCAGTAGCTCTGGAACATTGGGGTAGCTCTTTAGGAAACGTTGCACCACTAGGTTGAAGACGTGGGCCAGGCATGGAACATGTTGGAGTCCGGCAAGCTCCAGAGCTGCTACCAGGTTCCGGCTGTTATCACAAACGACCATGCCTGGGCCCAGGTGCAGCGGCTCAAACCATATTGCCGTCTCATCGAGGAGGGCATCCCTCACCTCGGAGGCAGTGTGCTGTCTGTCCCCCAAGCTGATCAGCTTCAGCACAGCCTGCTGACGTCTACCAACGCCAGTGCTGCAACGTTTCCAACTCGTAGCTGGGGTCAATCTAACAGCGGAGGAGGAGGCGGAGGAGGAGGCGGTGGCGGAGGAGGAGGCGGTAGAGGAGGAGGAGGAGGGGGGTGTTCTTCTCGTGTCCCTGCCAGGAATGTTAGGCGGGGAGACGTGGTACACCGGGCCAGTTTGGGAAGCAGTCCCAGCCTCAACTACATTCACCCAGTGTGCCGTCAGTGAAATGTAGCGTCCCTGTCCGCATGCACTTGTCCACGCGTCGGTGGTCAAGTGGACCTTTGTGCAAAGCGCGGAACTAAGGGCCCGCCTGATGTTGAGTGACACGTGCTGGTGCAAGGCGGGGACGGCACACCGGGAGAAGTAGTGACGGCTAGGGACGGCATAGCGAGGTGCCGCAGTTGCCATCAGGTCCAGGAAGGCGGGAGTTTCAACAAGCCGGAACGCCAACATCTCCTGGGCCAGCAGTTTAGCGATGTTGGCGTTCAAGGCTTGCGCGTGTGGGTGGTTAGCAGTGTATTTCTGCCGCCGCTCCAATGTCTGAGAGATGGTGGGTTGTTGTAAAGAAGCGCCTGATGGTGCCTTTGATGGTGCAGGAGAAGGAGATAAGACAGGAACAGGGGAGGATGAGGGAGAAGTCAACAAAGTGGCGGAGGCAGATGAAGTGGTGTCCTGGCTCGTCCTCTGGAGTGCATCGCCAGCACAGTCAGCAGTGGCAGTGGCAGAGGCAGAGGCAGTGGCAGAGGCAGTGGCAGTGGCGTGAACGGCAGGCGGCCTTTGTCCTGCCGTTGCTGCCTGCCACTGATTCCAGTGCTTGGATTCCAAATGACAGCGCATTGAAGTGGTGGACAGGTTGCTCTTCTCAGAGCCCCTAATCAATTTCGAGAGGCAAATTGTGCAGACAACACTATATCTGTCCTCGGCGCATTCCTTGAAAAAACTCCACACCTTCGAGAAACGTGCCCTCGAGGTGGGAGTTTTTCGGGCCTGGGTACGAACTGGAACATCTTGGGAGATTCCGGGTGTGGCCTGGCTTCGCCTAAGCTGCTGACCTCTGCCTCTGCCTCTAGCTACCCTTTTTGGTGCTGCACTTGCCTCAACATCCACACTACTTTCCCCGCTTGACATCCCCCCTGTCCAGGTCGGGTCAGTGTCCTCATCATCCACCACTTCCTCTTCCAACTCCTGTCTCATCTCCTCCTCCCGCACAATGCGCCGGTCAACTGGATGCCCTGACGGCAACTGCGTCACATCATCGTCGATGAGGGTGGGTTGCTGGTCATCCACCACCAAATCGAACGGAGATGGAGGAGACTCTAGTGTTTGAGCATCTGGACACAGATGCTCCTCTGTTAGGTTCGTGGAATCGTGACGTGGAGAGGCAGGTTGAGGGACAATGAAAGGAGCGGAGAACAGCTCTGGGGAGCAGGGACATTTGGGGTTATTGTTCTGTGAAGCTTGGGAATTTTGGGAGGAAGGAGGACAAGACTGTTGGGTAATAGGAGGAGAGGAGGCAGAGTCTGACTGGCTGCTGGACAATGTGCTGTAAGCGTTCTCTGACAGCCATTGCAAGACCTGTTCCTGGTTCTCGGGCCTACTAAGGTTTGTACCCTGCAGTTTAGTTAATGTGGCAAGCAACCCTGGCACTGTGGAGTGGCGCAATGCTTGCTGCCCCACAGGAGTAGGCACGGGACGCCCTGTGGCTTCACTGCTACCTTGCTCCCCAGAACCATTCCCCCGACCTCGCCCACGGCCTCGTCCACGTCCCTTTCCGGGAGCCTTGCGCATTTTGAATTCCCTGTTAGAAATTGGCACTATATACCAGTAGTAAAAATTGTGGGTGCACGTAACCCCAATATATTCTTTGAATTCCCAGTCAGAAACTGGCACTGTATACCAGTAGTAAAAATTGTGGGTGCACGTAACCCCAATATATTCTTTGAATTCCCAGTCAGACAATGGCACTATATACCAGTAGCAAGAAATGAGGGTATTTATAACCCCAATATATTCTTTGAATTCCCAGTCAGACAATGGCACTGTATACCAGTAGTAAAAATTGTGGGTGCACGTAACCCCAATATATTCTTTGAATTCCCAGTCAGACAATGGCACTGTATACCAGTAGTAAAAATTGTGGGTGCACGTAACCCCAATATATTCTTTGAATTCCCAGTCAGACAATGGCACTATATACCAGTAGCAAGAAATGAGGGTATTTATAACCCCAATATATTCTTTGAATTCCCAGTCAGACAATGGCACTGTATACCAGTAGTAAAAATTGTGGGTGCACGTAACCCCAATATATTCTTTGAATTCCCAGTCAGACAATGGCACTGTATACCAGTAGTAAAAATTGTGGGTGCACGTAACCCCAATATATTCTTTGAATTCCCAGTCAGACAATGGCACTATATATCAGTAGTAAAAATTGTGGGTGCACGTAACCCCAATATATTTTTTGAATTCCCAGTCAGACAATGGCACTGTATACCAGTAGTAAAAATTGTGGGTGCACGTAACCCCAATATATTCTTTGAATTCCCAGTCAGACAATGGCACTATATATCAGTAGTAAAAATTGTGGGTGCACGTAACCCCAATATATTCTTTGAATTCCCAGTCAGACAATGGCACTGTATACCAGTAGTAAAAATTGTGGGTGCACGTAACCCCAATATATTCTTTGAATTCCCAGTCAGAAACTGGCACTATATGGCAGTAGCAAGAAATGAGGGTATTTATAACCCCAATATATTCTTTGAATTCCCAGTCAGACAATGGCACTGTATACCAGTAGTAAAAATTGTGGGTGCACGTAACCCCAATATATTCTTTGAATTCCCAGTCAGAAACTGGCACTATATGGCAGTAGCAAGAAATGAGGGTATTTATAACCCCAATATATTCTTTGAATTCCCAGTCAGACAATGGCACTGTATACCAGTAGTAAAAATTGTGGGTGCACGTAACCCCAATATATTCTTTGAATTCCCAGTCAGACAATGGCACTATATACCAGTAGCAAGAAATGAGGGTATTTATAACCCCAATGTATTCTTTGAATTCCCAGTCAGACAATGGCACTGTATACCAGTAGTAAAAATTGTGGGTGCACGTAACCCCAATATATTCTTTGAATTCCCAGTCAGACAATGGCACTGTATACCAGTAGTAAAAATTGTGGGTGCACGTAACCCCAATATATTCTTTGAATTACCAGTCAGAAACTGGCACTATATGGCAGTAGCAAGAAATGAGGGTATTTGTAACCCCAATATATTCTTTGAATTCCCAGTCAGAAACTGGCACTGTATACCAGTAGTAAAAATTGTGGGTGCACGTAACCCCAATATATTCTTTGAATTACCAGTCAGAAACTGGCACTATATGGCAGTAGCAAGAAATGAGGGTATTTGTAACCCCAATATATTCTTTGAATTCCCAGTCAGAAACTGGCACTGTATACCAGTAGTAAAAATTGTGGGTGCACGTAACCCCAATATATTCTTTGAATTCCCAGTCAGACAATGGCACTATATACCAGTAGCAAGAAATGAGGGTATTTATAACCCCAATATATTCTTTGAATTCCCAGTCAGACAATGGCACTGTATACCAGTAGTAAAAATTGTGGGTGCACGTAACCCCAATATATTCTTTGAATTACCAGTCAGAAACTGGCACTATATGGCAGTAGCAAGAAATGAGGGTATTTGTAACCCCAATATATTCTTTGAATTCCCAGTCAGAAACTGGCACTGTATACCAGTAGTAAAAATTGTGGGTGCACGTAACCCCAATATATTCTTTGAATTACCAGTCAGAAACTGGCACTATATGGCAGTAGCAAGAAATGAGGGTATTTGTAACCCCAATATATTCTTTGAATTCCCAGTCAGAAACTGGCACTGTATACCAGTAGTAAAAATTGTGGGTGCACGTAACCCCAATATATTCTTTGAATTCCCAGTCAGACAATGGCACTATATACCAGTAGCAAGAAATGAGGGTATTTATAACCCCAATATATTCTTTGAATTCCCAGTCAGACAATGGCACTGTATACCAGTAGTAAAAATTGTGGGTGCACGTAACCCCAATATATTCTTTGAATTCCCAGTCAGAAACTGGCACTATATGGCAGTAGCAAGAAATGAGGGTATTTGTATTCCCAATATATTCTTTGAATTCCCAGTCAGACAATGGCACTGTATACCAGTAGTAAAAATTGTGGGTGCACGTAACCCCAATATATTCTTTGAATTACCAGTCAGAAACTGGCACTATATGGCAGTAGCAAGAAATGAGGGTATTTGTAACCCCAATATATTCTTTGAATTCCCAGTCAGAAACTGGCACTGTATACCAGTAGTAAAAATTGTGGGTGCACGTAAGCCCAATATATTCTTTGAATTCCCAGTCAGACAATGGCACTATATACCAGTAGCAAGAAATGAGGGTATTTATAACCCCAATATATTCTTTGAATTCCCAGTCAGACAATGGCACTGTATACCAGTAGTAAAAATTGTGGGTGCACGTAACCCCAATATATTCTTTGAATTCCCAGTCAGACAATGGCACTGTATACCAGTAGTAAAAATTGTGGGTGCACGTAACCCCAATATATTCTTTGAATTCCCAGTCAGACAATGGCACTATATACCAGTAGCAAAAATTGTGGGTGTATATAGCCCCAATTCTATTGCTAGGGGACTTGCAGGGTATTTCTGAGGTGAAGGTGGGGGGGCACACCGTTGGAACGGTGATTTGGGGTGTATATATGGGGTATACGGGAATACACTGTCAGTGTGTTCCATTCAGGATCCTGGGAAAGCTGGGTTGCGGCGATTGAGCCCGTCAGTGCCACGTTACACTGACAAGCTTCTCCCTGGAATTGAAGTTATATGTAAGCCCAATATATTCTTTGAATTCCCAGTGAGACAATGGCACTATATGGCAGTAGCAAAAATAGTGGGTGTATATAGCCCCAATTCTATTGCTAGGGGACTTGCAGGGTATTTCTGGGGTGAAGGTGGGGGGGCACACCGTTGGAACGGGTATCGGGGGTATATATCGGGTATACGGGAATACACTGACAGTGTATTCCATTCAGGATCCTGGGAAAGCTGGGTTGCGGCGATTGAGCCCGTCAGTGCCACGTTACACTGACAAGCTTCTCCCTGGAATTTAGCTCTTACAAGAGCTGTTGTGGTTGTCTTCTCCTTCCTATCCTAGCCTGTCCCTGCCTACCCAGAATCTAAGCCCTAGCTAGCTGGACGGAAACCTCCGTCCTCGGTGAATTGCAAGCTCAGAATGACGCGAACCTGGGCGGCGCTGTTCTTTTAAATTAGAGGTCACATGTTTTCGGCAGCCAATGGGTTTTGCCTACTTTTTTCAATGTCACCGGTGTCGTAGTTCCTGTCCCACCTACCCTGCGCTGTTATTGGAGCAAAAAAGGCGCCAGGGAAGGTGGGAGGGGAATCGAGTAATGGCGCACTTTACCACGCGGTGTTCGATTCGATTCGAACATGAGTTCGATAGAACACTGTTCGCTCATCTCTAGTTATAATACATGAAACACAGAGTTAAATCTTGATATGACCCTAAGTAAAAATATTTATCCACAGCCTTACTGATAACTTATTTGGGAGCGTTACAAGAATGTCTTCTGTTTTTCTATCAGGAGGTGAATGCTCTAGAATGTGAAATCCAGCTGCTGAAGATTCATAGACATGAAAGAATAGTTCAATATTATGGATGCTTGCGAGACCCTACTGAGAAGAAGCTCTCCATCTTTGTGGAGTACATGCCAGGGGTGAGTAGGATAATGTGGATACAGTCAGTGTCCTATACATGGCAATCCTGCAATGCAGTGTTAAAATGGAGCTCCTTGGACCAGTTTTGCAGGCCCCTCTGTCTATAGAGAACATGTGCACGTTCTCTTTTACCTGCATTGCAGGGTATTGCACATCCTATGGATATCCTATATGTATCGAGACATGCAGGACTTTTTTGTCTGGTTAAAAAAACCGGTTTCACCGCAGAGAGTCACAAAACGCTCACGGGCGGTCACTTTGCAAATCCATTCAAGTGAATGAGTTTGAAAACTGACCTCCGGGTTTTCTTCCCCTGTCCAGTTTCTCGGGGCAGAAGACGGAAACCCAGCAGGATTGCTTAAAGTGGACACAGGCGCAGGTGTGAACCCGTCTTAAGGCTTCATTCAAATATTTCTTTTACATACATTTAGCTGATCCGTTTTACATATGCACAAAACAGACACAAATGGATGGCCAGCAGTTTACATAGAGATCAAAGTAATATTTTTCGGATCCATTAAACACATATGCTAAACGGACGTAAAGATTCATTTAGCTGATTTAGCTGAACCGACCATTGGATCTCTGTTCCTATGTGTTTTGCAAGACTTATGAAGAACTTATTGGATGTTGGGAAACCGTCTTTGCTCATTAGGTTTATGGCACGTGAAATGGAAAACTTGCTTGTGTGGTCGGTCACATGCCGCACTTCAAAGGCAGACATCTTCCATTAAGTGATCACTAAGTTACGACTCTATAAAACTGTAATAATTGTATTCACTAGCCAGATCCCACCAAGTAAACAGGATGCTGAAGATTGCACAAAGAAGGTTTGGTCACTAGGGAGGCCACAGACAGTGCCGCGGTTTAGAGTGTCACTGCCTATTACGTCTGTAGGAATCTTTTATGGGAGAACATCTTCCCGAGTCATGGTTTACAAAAGTTCTTTCCTTTTTATATCTATTGATAATTGCATATTCATGTTGTGAGATTTACATTTATTCTTCTTGTATTCACCTATAGGGTTCTATAAAGGATCAACTAAAAGCATATGGTGCTCTCACAGAGAATGTTACCCGGCGATATACACGACAGATTCTTCAAGGAGTTTCTTACTTACATAGTAATATGATTGTACATAGAGATATTAAAGGTGAGTATCTCTGAAAATAACACCTAATAATCCCTAGTATGATTTTTCAGAATTTTTGTTGTCTCCTTGAAATATGAGCCCAACTCCGAAAATAAGTCCTAGTTGCAGTTCATTAAAAAAAAAGTGTTCAGGCAGCTATAAATGTGAAAAAGTAAATGAAATACAGCAGGACAGATACAGTAGATTCTTCATCAAGGAAAGCAGACACCCCCAAAAGAAATGCACCACTAAACGAATCCAACATTGACTTTAAGGGAGCTATCTGTACAAGATGGCACTAGTGAGAGAGTTCTCCACAACAATAAGGGTTGACTTCTGATAGTGCCACCTCTCACACAGAGATCAGGTAGTCTTGCTGGCATCACTTCATTCCCAAGCCAGTGGGTTTTGGCTTGGTTTTCAGTCACCAGGGGGAGCCAAACGCTACACTTGGCTGCAGAGGAATGCTGCTGTAACAGCAAGGGACCTGATATTGACATTGCAGGAATGATGTAGATCTGTTTGTGAGGGCACCATGCAAGAACTAACCCCTACTCTAGACCGCCAGCTTTATAGTATTAATCTCTTGTTCCCCAGGAGTTCATTTGATGCTATATAGATCTATATAAAGTAAGTTGCACACAGTGTTGTCTTCAGGAAGTCAGAATGTAATGATTTAATTGGGTATTCCAGGAAAATAGATATATGGCTTCCATCACCCTATATATGAGCTGTATGAAAATGCCATCAGCTTCCCCCCAATGTGCTCTGACTTCAGGGCTTGGTCAGGACAAATATCCATTAATTAAAGGTAAACCTTTTAGTATTTTAGTAATTAGTTCTAATTAACATGTAATGTTATAACAGCCTGTATAACTTAAAAGGGGGTTTCCAGTGCATCAAAATTAAATTCAGCAGGGCAATATATAGGAGCTTTAATATAAGAAATGGGTACTCATCTCTACCCAGTCTCTTACTGCTCTGGTGTATCCCGGGTTCCCGCTGCACTAAATTTCCTGGTGTCTGACAAATGCAGGAAGTGCTTGGATATTCTCTCTGAGCCAATCGTCACTGGTCTGGCCAGTAAGTGGACGAAGTGGACATCTATAAGTATCTCCTGTGTGTTGGAAGACACTGCAGGGACCTGAGTGGTAGTGATACCAGAGCATCGGGGATTGGGAGAATTGAGTAACATTTTAACATTATATGTAGCCCCATTGAACTAAAAAAATTATATACAGAGGTACAATAAACTATTCAATATAGCATACATAATACACTCAGTGGCCAAAGGTCATGGGAAGGTACCGGATGCGCCATTAATAGTGGGTCGCCCCACCGTGAGCCCTGATAACTGCATCAAGACGACGAGGCATGGACTCCACAAGTTGTTGGAAGAGTTCTGGAGGGATATTGAACCACGCAGTCTGCAATGCAGCCCAAAATTGGTTCTGTGTAGTTGGTGCTGGGTCCACAGAGCGGACACTGGTATCCACAGCATCCCATAAATGCTCTATGGGGTTGAGGTCGGGCGAGCGGGCAGGCCAATCAAGAGTCGTGAGAACACTGGAGTGTTCATTAAGCCAGTCCCATGCCACCAACGAGTGGTGATATGTTGCATTGTCCTGTTGGTACACAGCATCCCCATCAGAGAACTCCAACACCAGAAAGGGGTGCAGATGGTCTGCCATAAGTTGCACGTATCGAGCACCAGTCATTGATACCTACACCAGGACAATGGGGCCCAATTGAGACCATGTGAGCGCGGCCAAGACCATGACAGAGCCACCTCCTGCCTGGACACGTCCCTGTTGGCATGCAGGATCCATGACTTCATGGAGCATACGCCACACTCTCAACAGCACATTGGCTCTGTACAACTGGAACCGTGATTCATCAGACCATGCCACATGCCGCCACTGTTCCATGGTCCAATGATGATGGTCGTGGGCCCATGCCAGTTTTCGAGCTCTGTTTTGTGGCATCAGCAAAGGGACACGGGTAGGGCGTCGATTGTTGAAGCCTATGTGCTACAGTTCTCGGTGTACAGTCCTGGTGGAAATGGGTTCCTGGCATCCCACATTCAAATTGGTGGTGATTTGACCCACAGTAGACCGTGAAGAGCTCCGTATGACTATGCGGAGGAGACATGACATCTGTTCATTGAAGACTTGTGGTCGACCGGGGTGCCAGTTTACGTGACTGCCAATGTTGTCTCTGCGATATTCCACATCCACCCGAGACACTGTTGACCTTGGAAACCCAATTTCCCAGGTAATGTCCAAAATGCTATACCCCATGCGTCTTGCACTGATTATCATCCCACATTCAAAGTCACTTAACTCGCGACGTGCTGCCATGTTCACGAGACACCTGCCTGCATCAGACTGCTCAGCTATCCTGGTGACACTAGCGCCATAGGCCACATCGCGTCATACTGTTTGAGCGTCATATCCGACACAGCCGGCACCGGGACACTGCTTCCCGTGACTTTTGGCCACTGAGTGTATGTGCATACAATTTAGAACCAGGACCACAGGATTAAAAGAAATATGAAAAAAGAAAGAATGCTGGAGTATGGGGAAGAAAGGAAAGAGGAGAGGAGAACCCAAATGGGTAGAAGGGGGAGAGAAAGATGGGAGAGGGGAGGCAGCATGGGTACAGACCAAACTGACAGCAGCACCAGCACCACATCGCAACCTGACACCATCTAAAGGGAGAACCGCAATCGAAGTGTGAATCCCTCACTCAAGAAGAGCTGGGAAATAAAGTTTTCACATAAACTCCTTCCAGGGAAACCATAACTATAAGAAGGTCTCAGTGCATTTATATTCCTCCCCCACAAGCTTCTCCATTTGTATAAAGCGAAGTAATTCCTACAAACATTCAGACACGGTCTGGCATTACAGATGGATGAACTCCTTAAAGGGGTTGGCCACTTTCAGACCAATATAGACAAACAAATGTACAATAAAAAAGATATAAAATTTTCCAATATACTTTCTGTATCAATTCCTCACGGTTTTCTGGATTTTGTCTTGCTGTCCATGACCATGAACCGTAAATCACATGACCATGTCAGAGTTTTATCCTCTAGAAGTAACAGAATGAATGACAGCAAGCCGAAATCTAGTAAACTGTGAGGAATTGATACAGAAAGTATATTGGAAAATTGTATATCTTTTTATTGTACAGTTGTTTGTCAATATTGGTCTGAAAGTGTCCAACCCCTTTAAGATTCATTTAGTTTCGGGATAGGCTAGTTCAGGTCCCTAATTCGTTTAGGCTCGAACAAGTTTGGTTCGTATCACACCTTAAGTTGGCTTAAAAGATAGTGTAGAGCGCTCTTATGGCTTCTAGAAAAACCTGGCACTCCTGTGGGCATTGGGGAAAGTCTTATCAGTATATGTGCCGTAGATCTGCAAAACCTCTGACTAGAAGTCTTTAAGAGATGGGCAGCTCCACCATATGTTCTCCATGGTACCCTGTCTTCCCCAAATTTAAAACAGACATTGATATTTGCCATGTACATATGTTCCACTTCCACTGGGATGTCACCACAACATTGAGTTAAATTTTTATGTACTGGAAACCCCTTTAAGGCAGATTTAAGGTTAGTGTACCAAATGTAATGAGATACAAGAAGTCATTGTGGACAAGAAGTGAGAGATACCACAGGAAGGCTGAGTTCATGAGATAAAGTTCTGGCCTGCTGAGCGGTGTAGATCTATGGCATCTTGCCTGGTTGTTTCCTGGATTTCCAAAGCGTGTACTGATGTATAACAATGCAAGAGACTGGATTATCTTCAGAACAATTTACAATACAGATGTTTTATCCACTATGTGCAGGTGCCAACATTTTAAGAGACTCAGCTGGGAATGTAAAACTTGGTGACTTCGGGGCCAGCAAACGCATCCAAACCATCTGTATGTCTGGGACCGGAATAAAATCTGTGACAGGGACCCCATACTGGATGAGTCCAGAGGTGATCAGTGGAGAAGGATATGGAAGGAAAGCGGATGTGTGGTAGGTATTGCAGATAAATCCCTGATGAGAGATTTATTGAAGGAATGTGATAATTGGGCTCAGAAATAGGAACAGTGTGTCCACGCAGCAAAATGAAAAGTACACCTAGAACACTGTGTATTTCTATAGACAGGCCCATACATGACTCCAAAAAATGCAGCTTACTGCTGCTTGGTGTAAAGTTGTCCATGTATCTCGGGATAGTTGATGTACACTTGAATCATTATTAATAATGGACATATACTGAATGATGCGGATCACTTGTAGTATATACTTTACATTATCAAAAAAGCTGAGGCACCTAAAAATGATAACCGATAACATCAGAAGATCACAATGGCAGATGCACTAAGTTTGACCACCGTGTGACCACTTGCTCCACAGAAAGCCAGAGGTGGTCCAAACTCATTGGATTGCACAAATATTATCTTAATTATCTATGTGAGATTATTTTTAGTCCATTTTAAAGGGATCCTATCATTGGATACCCTTTTTTCTGACTAACACATAGGTATATTCTTATCCTACCTTTAGATATCTTCTCCACGCTGCCGTTCGGTAGAAATCTGGGTTTTCTTCGGTATGCAAATGAGTTCTCTCGCAGCACTGGGGGAGGTCCCCAGCGCGCAAACAGCACTGGGGGGGGGGGGTCCCCAATTCTGTGAGAGAACTCACCAGTGCCGCCTCCATCTTCCCTCTCCCTGTGTCGTCTTTCATCCTGGGTTCTTCTAGGCCTCGGGCAGAGCCGGCTGCGCAAGCCTGAGCCACAAGTAAATGGTCGCTTACACCAGCTTATGAAAGGCTATTCGTCTCCTACATGCATACGCAGTCGGCTCTGCCCGAGGCCTGATGGCAGAGCCTACTGCGCATGCCTAGAAGATTGAACCCCAGGACAGAAGAAGACGTGGAGAGAGGCTGTTCCAGAAGAAGATAGAGGCGTCGCTGGTGAGTTCTCTCGCAGCATTGGGAACCCCCCCAGTGCTGTTTGAGCGCTAGGGACCGTTCCCCCAGTGCTGCGAGAGAACTCATTTACATACTGAAGAAAACCCGGATTTCTATCGAACGGCGGCACGGAGAAGACATCTAAAGGTAGGAGACGAATAGCATTTCTTAAGACTATTCTTACATGTTAGTCAGAAAAGAAAGGGCATCCAATGATAGGATCCCTTTAAGCCCACTCCTAATGTGAATGCTCAGCTTCAAGATATGTGATGAATCCACTGCAACAAATCAACAGCAAAGTTTAGGTGTTACCTGGAGATTTTGTTGCCGATTTTGTTGTGGATTTCACCTTATGCTGTCAGTAGGTTGAACATCTGCAGAAAGAATACACATGCTGCAGGATATCAAATCTGCCCCACATATCAGTTTCCATGTGACATTGCTTTTCTTGTAGAGTGTAGATGAGATTTCTTAAAATTTTGTTTGCATTGCCACTGCTGTAACATGCTGCAGATTTTCCAAGTGCAAATCAGGATGGAAACCCCTACTGTATCTGCCGCATGTGCACATACCCCTAAGGGTTGCATAATTTTTCTCTGACAGTTACCATTGACTGGACACATAGCGGAAGTCAATAAACATATGAAATATATCCCCTTTGTTTTGCATTCTAGTTGCGTTTGGATGCAAGGACCTATCTAAAGGCTCAAGGACCCTAGTGCAAAAACACGGCCTGGACTCCCCTGCTCAACTTTCTCTTATAACCATCAGGCACATTCCACCCATATATTCTAGCAGCATTTACATTTCCCTATCTTTCTGTGTTTAGGCCCAGACCACCATGAAGACTCTATTTACACAATCTTCCCATTCCCTGTCCCCCACGCAATGATGTCATAACCTCCTTCCATGGAATCCCTCCTTGGCCGTATGCTGCAGACCAACTGCTGGTTTTGCCATTAAAGGGTTAATTTTCTCCTTTCTGGCAGTGGAACACTGTATATGATAAATCTTTTCATCCAGTGCACCATAGGGTAGGGGTATATGATAAATCTTTTCATTCAGTGCACCATAGGGTAGAAGTATATGATAAATCTTTTCATCCAGTGCACCATAGAGCAGGGGCAATACATTTATGGTGCACAAGCTGCCAGCCATCAGCCTTAGTATGGTGAGGGGGCCTGGCTTATGGGCCCAGTCACAGCTATTACCACTGCAATCCCTATACTTACATCAGTGTTGTATCCCAGAAATGGGTTTTTACTTACCACTGTGTTTTTCTCTCTATATTACAGGAGTGTAGCCTGCACAGTTGTGGAAATGCTGACAGAGAAACCCCCCTGGGCAGAGTATGAAGCAATGGCCGCCATTTTCAAAATTGCTACTCAGCCAACAAAACCAAAGCTTCCGGACAGTGTTTCAGACTCTTGTAGGGACTTCATGAAGCAAATATTTGTGGAAGAAAAAAGGAGGCCTACGGCTGAGGAACTTTTAAGGCATCCTTTTGTTAGTCATAGTATTTAATTTCTTTTCTGATCACTGTAAAATGTCAACCAAATGAAGGATTGCAAAATGCACAGAGGAGCCCTCCAAGACGCCCATGTCTCTACTGCTTGCATTCCTCAAGAGGCCGAGCAGATCAGCCCTGAGAACAGACATATCTAGGCTCGTCTGCGGCTCCTGTAACACTACTGGAGGAGAATGTATTGTATCGGCAGCATACTGAAACAATTATGGAAGATCTATTAAGCAATATCCCAGAAATGAAGGACGGATTGGACTCGCCAGAGCCGAGAATTATTACTTCCCAAGCCATTATATGCTTTCAATTAGTGGTCGGTTATGAGGATCAAACACTGTTGGTGCCGCCTGTAAAGCAGTGAAGAGCAGCAGCTGGGCCTGTGCCTTGAGCGATGAGCCAGCTGGTGGAGGATGCATTGTAGTTTCTCCAGATGTAGTAGGTCCTCTTAGGATGCTACTACACATCTGCCTTCTTACTTGTCATAACACAAGCGTTTTTTGGAAACTATGCAGGTGTCTTGCATTTTTGATCAGTTAGTTATTGTCATTGTGGTAGTAAAAAACAGCGTATGCATTAGTACAAGTAAAAGACAGCCCATATAATAGCACCCTTAAAGGGGTTGTCCAGGATAAACTGATAATTAACCCCTAAACTAAACTCCCTCCCCCACCTAACTTCTAATTTACTTCAATTAAATAAAAATCTGTAATTACCCATATCGGTGGAGCGGTCATGTGACCACCCCAGGGACACTTTCTGATAATTCGGTAATGTTCCATTTCACCGCTTCTGAAACGGAACATTACCATCACTCTTCCCCCTCCCTTATCCCCCCTCAATACTTTCTTTTTCCAGGGATGGCTCCTCCCTGTCTTCCTGTCTTCTAGGGAGACAGGGAGGGTGGGAGATGCTAGTAATAGGTGGGACAATAGACTTAGTGGGATGGGGAGGGTGGGAGCGGCTATTAATGGGTGGGATCGCTAGTCAGTAAGAGTGGTAAGGGCTAGGCTTAGTGAGACAGTGAAGGTGGTAGGGGCTAGGCTTATTGAGACAGTAAGGGTGGGAGGGGCTGGGCTTAGTGAGACAGTGAAGGTGGTAGGGGTTAGGCTTAGTGAGACAGTGAAGGTGGTAGGGGCTAGGTTTAGTGAGACAGTGAGGGTGGTAGGGGCTAGGCTTAGTGAGACAGTGATGGTGGTAGGGGCTAGGCTTAGTGAGACAGTGAGGGTGGGAGGGGCTAGGCTTAGTGAGACAGTGATGGTGGTAGGGGCTAGGCTTAGTGAGACAGTGAGGGTGGGAGGGGCTAGGCTTAGTGAGACAGTGATGGTGGTAGGGGCTAGGCTTAGTGAGACAGAGAGGGTGGGAGGGGCTGGGCTTAATGAGACAGTGAAGGTGATAGGGGCTAGGCTTAGTGAGACAGTGAGGGTTGGAGGGGCTAGGCTTAGTGAGACAGTGAGGGTGGGAGGGGCTAGGCTTAGTGAGATAGAGGGTTTTGTAATGTAGTGAGAGTGGAGGAGGGATGCTGAGTGAGAGGGAGTTAGTGCAGCAGCTACACAGGAAACTGCACAGCAGGAAGCTACCACAAGTAAACAAAGGAAGAGTGTGCCAGCAGAGACACCCAGAAATCACTCCAAATCCTGCTAAAGGTATATATGGGTGTTCTTATTAAAGCATTATTAGCACTAACAGACCTTTATAAAAAATAAAAAAAAAAGATTTTCTGCCCAGAAAACCTCTTTAAAGGGGCAGTTTCCATAATGATTGTTTATTGCCACTACTAAAATATACTTTACTATAAAGTAGACAATGTCGCAGTGAAGACAAATAAGGCCCCGTTCACATGAGGATTCCGCATGTGCACAGTCTGTCACGGCTGCCGCAGCGGGATATTGATGCAGTGCACGGCAGCCTGTTGCGGCTTTACGCTCCAGATTAGGCCCAAATGAATGGGACTAGTCCGGAGGGTGCTGTCGCGAGGCAGACTCCGTCGCTGAATCAGCCACGGAATCCGCCTGAAGAAAGGACAGCTCGCTTATTTTTTCCGCTAGCAGGAACAAACTTCTAGCGTGAAAAAGAACGCTAGTGGTCTACATAGACCTCTATTGTGAGGGGGCGGATTTTGAGGAGGATTTTGAGAAATCTGTCCCCTCTGCCCTGCGTGAACTAGCCCTTAAGTGCATTCATATGTACGTAGAGATACACACATATATACATACAATCACATATATACACTCATACATCATAACGTGTATATACATTCACTTGTATATACACGTTATTAGACATACATGTAGACATTGTAACATGCATGCACAAATATACATTTATCTACACACTAACACACATATACATGTACAGCAAATTTGCCGGCCTCATCCAGAAAAACTGCGCACCACAAAAATTGTTGCATTTTTTGCTACTTTTGTAACTGTTGCCCCTTGGTTGTGACTACCACCCCTTATTATGCTATGGGTACTGAATGTGCCGACCATGCCCCCTTTTTGGACATGACGGGTACGTAAAGTGACGGTTTTCCCAGCAGTGTGGGAGATTTATCTGCTCTTCTGGGAGTCCAGGGAGGTCACCCACTTTTTTTGGAGCCTCCAGAGCGTCTACAACACTTGGCAGGTATGATTTACAGTACACACACACACATATACATAGAAACACACACATGTACACACTGTTTGTGCCTTATATCTAACCGTTAACAGACATGTACACGCAGTGACACACAAGCATACATGTACTGTACTTCTTTTAGAGGACAGTAGCAGGAGCCATGGCTGTCTGTTTCCTCCCGTTGTGGTGCTGGACATGTTTATTGATCTCCTGCCAGCAATGATGCTGGAGCTTTAACAGTAAAGCTCTGTCCCTTCCCGCTCCTCTACAATCTGACTCCCGTCTCTATGTAACACTCTATTTCCTATAATATTGCCTGAAAGCCATGCCAATAAGATCTGCCCCCCCAAGACTTGTCAAGTTTAATAAACTCTTTAAGCTAGCAATAGACCTTAGCGTATTGATGGCGATTCCAGATGTTTCGTGTACGACCTATAGATAGACTAATAAACATTAAAAATAGCCCCCGCTATTTTAACTTGAAGGGAAAATCTGTGTTGGAATTTTTTTTTTTGGCCAGTAGTCTATTGTTTTACCATAAGAAGAAGGAGCGAGGCCCAATTCTCCTGAATACTTGGAAATAAGATGCATTTGTCTGAGCCATACAGACATAATAGCGGTTAGATCAGATGGCAACCAAATGACTGCCAGCTCTTGCCTCATGCTAAAACCCAGTTGCAAAATCTTTTTTTTAGTGTCATGTAAAAGCCAAGCTCCTTCTAGGATAAAACAGTAGATGGTAGAAAACAATATATCATGTGACCCAAAATTGTGAAAAATTGTACATTGTACGTCCTGGTTATCACATGTAACATGGAATGACTGGAGTTCTTCCTTACGTTGTGCCATATTGAAGCCATTGACTGCCTCGTACCGCAGGGGCTTTGTGTTGCTCACCACTGCTTTACGGCATCGGATACCTGGTCACTTCTATGAAGACAGTTTATTTTTTCATAAACATATAGTTCTGGAAAAACTGTTTTTAATGGCGTATTAAAACTGATTATCTTTTGTAATACCAAACTGTTAGATAAGTGGAGCAGTAAGTATTTTCAGAAAAAAAATAAAAAAAAATCTTATTTAATAGGAAACACCACAACATTTGTTATGTATGTTTCACTCTTTGAGGTCAGAGTTCAATGAGTATTTGCTCTTAGGGTAAGTTCACACAGGGTTTTTTGGACCGGAACGGTTCCGGTCCAAAATATGGGTAGCTGCAACTGGTGGATGCCAGTTCACTGCACCGGCATCCAGTCCCGCACTCCGCTCAGGATTAGGCCCTAATGAATGGGCCTAGTTGGGAGGGAGTGTCTTCAGGCAGATGTCACGAGGCGAATCCGCCTGAAAGAATGAGCAGCTCGCTTCTTTTCCCGGGAGCAGAAACAAACGGCTCCTGGAAAAAAGAACTGACCGGCTCCCATTGATTTCAATGGGAACCATCTTTTTGGTCAGGATTTTGAGGCAGATACGGCCTCAAAATCCTGACCAAAAAACCCCGTGTGAACTTACCCTTAGTGGTGCAGATAGATAGGTTAGGGTCCCCTGGATCAAATGGTGTTTCCCCTTTGTGAATCAGTGACTCTTATTGTTGAGATATCACTTTTCAATGAGTAAATGAGCTCTTTGGAGCATCGAGGGTGTTGTCATTGCCATAGAGATCTAAACGGCAACTCCCTTGTTGCTCCAAAGAGCTCATTTGCATATTGACAAAAATACTGATATCTCAGCAACCGATTCACAAGGGGAAAACATAATTTGGTTCAGGTTTCCCTAACCTATCTATCTGCAGGGCTGGGTTCTGGTAACAGACTCTGAGTAAATATATGTGTTGTCCCTTTGTTTGCACCCAAATGTAAATCTAAGACTATGTGAAGACTATGTTCACATTTGCGGTGAAGACTCTGTCGCAATATCTGCCTGAAATCGGTAGATGAAAAAATCCTGCGTGCACGGCTTTTTCAGCCACTGCTTTCAGACAATGGGCACCCAATGGATCCCATTCTAGTCGATGGGGTCCATCAGGCTCCGTATGAAACGACTATTTAGCGGTCCGCCTGTTGTGGTTCTACAACAGACCAGAACAACGTACAGCCAACCCTAGTGTGAATCTTACGTTAGTTTCTTATATTTAGCACTTTTGTGTTCTGCTGTTGTAGTCTTACAGGAAGTGCAGCCATATTGTTTTTCAGCTTTGAAATCTTTCAGTAACTTGTCACTTTGTTGTGGCCTGAACAAGAGAAGAAGGTAATTCTAAAGTGACGACCAATATGGCTGCTTTTCTAGTTGCTGCTGTTTCCAAAAAGTCAGCCACAACCAAACAGAAAAAATGGCAGTGTCTCAGTTAAAAAACAAAACTTAGATACCATCTCTCGGCCGTAAGGAACGCCTGCTCTGACAGTACAACGCTATGGACGAGAACTGCCAGCGGGGGGAAAAGGTTCCTCACAGCCAGCCCGGCGATGATGCTGATCTGTGAGGAACTTTCCCCCCCCAATACAAGTCTATGGACGATTACTGCTGTGGGGGCGTCCTCACAGACCAGCGATGATGCTAGACTATGAGGAACTCCCATCTGACAGTGGGCAGATATCTCCACATAATGGGAATTCAGTGCACTGTCAGCTTTCTAGCAGTATATAAAACCGCACATGAAAGGTTCTCTTTAACTTGTGACTTAGTAGAGGACATTTTTACAGTTTGGGTGGATATTCTCTATAAGATGTTAAATTGCTTTCATCTAGTTCTTAGTTTTATCTTTTCTTCTATGAGAAAGCTGGATGACAACTACTGTAGTAAGTAATGCAAAAAAAGAAACTGAATTTGATGCCCAACCTTCCCATCTGGTTTTGCAGTGAGATATTGAGATGGATACAGGGAATGTATCACTGAAAATAAAGGGGATGTGTATATCATCTGGGACATGTTTGGTACATCCACAGGATATTCCATACTTGTTCCCTAAAAACGTTGTACAGATTTTTTTTCCCAACTTTAGGCTGAGGCACCACGTGGCGGAAACGCAGCTTTTTTATTGCAGATTTTGTTGCGGTTTTTTGAACCAAAGCCAGGAGTGGATTGAGCAGAAGGTAGAAGTATAAGTGCTTTATATATATCTCCCATTCCTCTTGTATCCATTTTTGGCTTTGGCTCAAAAAACCGCAACAAAATCTGCAACAAAAAAAGCTACGTTTCCTCAACGTGGGGCCTTAGCCTTAGAGTACAAGACAAGTTAAAAATTCAAGAAATAGAAATTTTCCGAGGATCTGTCACCTCTCCTGACATGTCTGTTTTAGCACATATTTGTATTTCCCATGAAATGACAATTGTGGAGCATCGCTTCTTATACCATTGTGGTGTTCTGTCCCTCTTATATTCTTCATGAATATTTAAGGATAAATGGAATACTCTGTGATACCATTTTCCTTGTCAGAGGGATATCAGCAGTGATTGGACAGTGTCAGGCTGTGTACAGGGATAAAACCACAACTGGTAACACCCAGTTGTCAATTTATTCATATCTTTCTTTGCAGGATAAGTTTTAGAAATGGCCTAATGTATAGAAAAGCAGTCTACTGAACTTTCCTACATAATGTTAAAAAATAAAAAGGTATGTCAACACACCAATGACAGACCCAGACCTATGGCTATGCTCATTGCATACATACGCTGAATATATTCACTTGGAATGGTGTAAACACAAGCTAAGACTAAGTTCTCATCTGCACCGGATTCACCGTAAAAATCGGTGGACAGAAAAGACCTGGATGGTGAACTTTTCTTCATGGTGGACACCTGTGTCCGCATGATACCAGTGTTTCTTCAGTTTGGGTCTCTCGGGAGACCTGAATGACAGAGACACCAATCTAGATATGAACCTAGCCGAGGCAACAAAAAAGCAAATGAGACCTTGGTCCCTTCAGTCTGATGAGAACAGTAATTGTTGGACCTCCACAGAATATGCTGGACCTCGAAAATGTTATGGTATATCCTAGTAATATGCTGCAGTATTATAACATTCATACATCATTACAACTGCAATTTAAGGGTCCATTCACACGGAGTAAACGCGCGCTCATTTTGGCACACTACATGTGTAAAGAAAAGACGTGTAAAACTAAGACTCCCATTGACTTCAATTACATTTTTTTTACACGTGTAAAAAATGTGTCGCCAACCCCCATAACTAAAACACTTCACACCAATTCCCCATACATGGATCTTGAAGTCCTGCACCCTGGGTTTAATCAATGGGATTTTTAATGGATTTTTGATGGATCTGTGACTGTCCATTATTAACATTGTGTAACAGATGCTCACAATGGACACTATTAATAGTAATGAGTACACCCCCTTACATAGAACATTTACCAACCTTTAATCTGGTCCATGACCAGTGGCGTAACTACCGCCGTAGCAGCAGAGGCAGCTGCCACAGGGCCCGGGACATTAGGGGCCCAGTGACAGCCGCTACCGCTGTTATTATTATACTCAGGGGTCTTTTCGGACCCCCAAGTATAATGATCGGCGGCCCAGGAGAGGTAAGAAACATAAAAAACACTGTTACTTACCGTATATACTCGAGTATAAGCCGACCTGAATATAAGCCGAGGCCCCTAATTTTACCACAAAAAACTGGGAAAACTTAGTGACTCGAGTATAAGCCTAGGGGGGAAATGCAGCAACTACTGTTGGGGCCGGGATCAGTAAGTGACGCCGCGGGCCCCACAAACACTATCATTATACTCGGGGGTCTTTTCAGACCCCCGAGTATAATGATCGGAGACCAGGGATAGGTAAGAAACATAAAAAAACACTGTTACTTATCTCTCCTCGATCCGGGCAGGCTTCAGGCCTAGTTGTCTGACATAGTTGTCGTCATAGAAGATGTACTACAGAGGAGGCCGACAGCAGAGGACTGCAGCGAAGCCGGAGATAGGTAAGTAACAGTGTTTTTAATATTTTATCCCCCCCTGGGTCTCCGATTATTATACTTTGGGGTCTGAAAAGACCCCAGAGTATAATAATTGTTTATGGGTGTCCACAGTGGGGCATAATACTGTGTGCAGGGGCCACTAAGGGACATAATACTGTGTGCAGGGGCCACTAAGGGACACAATACTGTGTGCAGGGGCCACTATGGGGTATAATACTGTGTGCAGGGGCCACTATGGGGCATAATAGTGTGCGCAGGAATGCGGAGGAGGGGGACGGTCGAGGTCTTTGGTGTTGGTCGGGGGGGGGGGCATGTCAAAAGTTCGCCATGGGGCCCCGCCATTCCTAGTTACGCCACTGTCCATGATTTATAACAATTACTCCAAGATTTCCAACTTTGCTATCAATCTTTATCTATTAGTCTTTTTGCGCTGCAATTTTTTATTATTATTTTTAGCAACAACAAAACATAGTTTAGTCTACTTTTGTCATAAAAGACAGGCAGATACACAGATTGTTATTACCTATAGGGTCACCAGTTTCCCATAGAGCTGTATTCCACACAGGTATTCAGAATCCTTTAGGACTTTTTTTTTTCATATACGAATAATGCAAGTCAATATAAGAAACCTTGTAATATACAATGAAACTTCTCCAGAAGGCTACATCCTTGAGAGCACCATCCTCTTACCCACATTGTCACTTAGACCACATATTCTGTTAGGGATTTTCAGTTTTCCATAATAACCATCCTCTTTGAGAAGATGACTCTCATAGAGGACTATGTTTTAATGCAATTTTGGGTGATCTTCCCAAAGAGGTTTCACTGTATGCTATTATCCATACATACAGAGGTCAGACAACATCATTAGCAGGTTTGGATCTAGTTAACCCCTTCCTGCATTTTTTGATTTGCGTTTTTCGTTTTTGACCCCACCCCCTTCCAAACCCCACAACTTTTTTATTTCTCCGCTCTCCGAGCCACATGAGGTCTTAATGTTTGCGGGACAATTTTTTTTTCATGATACTGCCATCAATTTTTCTGTACAATGTACTGGGAAGCTGGGAAAATTTCAGAATTGGGTGGATTTGAAGAAAAAGTGTATTTGTGCGATTTTCTTACAGGCTTCGTTTTCATGGCATGTCACCTTTATTCTATGTTTCGATTCCGGGGATACCTGATTTATGTGGCTTTCTTTACATTTTAACTCCTTAACAAAAATCCAAAACTGTGCCCCCCAATTTTTTTTTCTATAAAATCGCTATATTCTGACACCCGTAACTTTTTTAAACTTCCGTGTGCGGGAATGTATAGGGCGTCTTTTTTGTGTACTTTTTAGTTTTACCATTTTGGGGATTTGCTTTTGCTTTGATCACTTTTTATTCAAATTTTTATCAGAGGCAAAACGGTGAAAAAATCGACGATTTGGCACTTTTGACTTTTTTTCCCGCTACAACGTTTACCGTACGGGAAAAATATTTTTATAGCTTTGTAGAGCAGGCATTTTCAGACACAGAGATACCTAATGAGTATATGTATATATGTATCAGTATATACGTATGAGTATATGTATATATGTATCAGTATATACGTATGAGTATATGAGTATATGCAGTGCACTGGCATTCAGTCGCGGCTACCCGGCTTTTGAACCGGAAACTGAGGTAGCCTCCGCCTCAGGTTCCGGTCCAAAACCCCCGTGTGAACATAACCTTATATTGGTTGAGGGAGGTAGACTACCTGACTGGTATAGGGCAAGCGCGAAATAGGAGGTGTTACTCCCTTCCCTCCAATATGCTATTCGGGCGGTATGTAGAGACGCAGTGATGTTGCTATTATTCCAAGTTTATAGTTGTATCTTTTTAAGCATCACAATAAAAGTGAAGGTTTTAATATTTTTGTTATATTTTGTTATTGTGCTCCCCTATTTGGAGGTCACTCCTGTGAAATTACAAGTGGCAGTGATGGCAGCCTGGGGCTCGTCATGTGACTCCAGTCACTTACATTGGGGCGACCTGTAGATGTGTTACAGGAGTCTAACACGATCTAGCTCTAGCCTAAGACGTGTGTATGGGGGGGTTGTATAAACATCGCAGCACAATCATCGCAAGTTGCAGAGCAATGCGCCATTATGTGAGACATTGCTGCTATAAGATGGGAGCTGACCCCAGTACTGACAGGTGAGAGCTATAACGCACACATGACGTACACCTGCCGCATCACTGACAGGCACAATGTTTGTAGAACTTCTTCAGTCAGTGCGCATGCCCAGTAAGCCTGTGGCGGGGAACAGGCTAGATTAGGCTGGTTGTGATGGTGACGGGGCGGGCCGCACAGGTGCGCTATATCTGCAGCACCGGCGCTCTCAGGTACTTGCAGTAGTAGCGCTGACAGGTCCGGTGCGGGGATCACGTAGCACCATGCATAGAGTTGTGCAGGATCATCTCCCGGGCTATCCCATTGAGGTTGTGCCTGATCCCCCTACAGACACATCTCAGGACATCGTCATTGTGCACGGCAGGAGGACTGCGATCTGTAGAGCCCATAGGGGAGGCTTCAAGGTGAATTCCTTCTCCTAAAACTGTATCACCTGGCACAACATGGCAGCCTCTCTGGGTATAGATGTGTGATAACAACCTGAGATTATTGTGCTGTCCAGGCTGTGTGACTTGGGCTAGGGTTACACGGGCACTATGGCTGCGACTTCTGCTGCTCATCCAGAGATTGCCCTGCGACTTCTTCACTGTTAGTCAATGGATGCGGTGACTATTAGTGTGCACTAGCCTTAATGCCACACGGGGCTTCTCAAGATCCTAACTCATTAGCCATGGACATTACTGAGGTGGCCATCTGGTCTGGAATTGATGTGTTTTAGGCTAATGGGTACATGACTTTGGTCACACAATGAAGCTGCACTTGTCTAGGGTTACACAGGGACCAAAGAGCCATGTCTGCGAGTCCTTCACTAATGTGACTGAATGGAGTCACACCTGGACATAGGCCTCACTTCTAGGTACATCCCCCCCCCTTCTCCTCCCGGGTCAGCCTTCCATCTACTGTTCCAGCCTTGGCCGCCCACCTGACTGTAGAGAGCGTACTTAGCATATTGGGTGCAGAAGTTAATAGAGATTGTGTTTTGTTTTTTTTTGTATACTGTGGGCGCTAGAGAAAAAAGTTCCAACTGTGCTGGAATCAATGGAGCGGAGCCTGTTAATAGACGCTAAGAACTGGAGGTGGTGACAGGTCCTCTGTAATATCTATGATGGCCACTAATGACATGATACATATATTTGTAATCTAGGAAACTACACCCGATGAGCTCCTGTGTGCTGTTATGAACGCTGTTCTTGAAGATGTTAATCTGGGGCCTTCGCTATTGGGGGATATTTGTGTAGGTAAGTTCACATGGCAGACTTTCGAAGGCAGAATTTGTCACACACACATACAAAAAATTGTCTTCCATTCATTTCACTGTGAGGTAGATTATATTCCTTTCCCTGCTCTCTGTGACTATGAAGCCTCCCATCAAAGTGACCCTATGTTCACACTGGTGGTGTTCTCTACGTCATTCTGGTCCACCATTTCAGTGGTTACACACGGACACTGGTGCGCCTTGTTGACTAATTAGGTCCACCCGTTGTCCGCTGTTTCAAAACTAAAATCGGCAGAGAGAAGTCCTCTGTGCAGGGTATTTCTTTTCAATGGAAACTCTGCCACTGATGTAAAACCAGCCTTGGGAGTAGGAAAACTCTTCACTGATGGCAGTAATATTTCCATGGAGCGTAGTGCCACAAAATTCACTGTGTAAAGTTACCCTGAGGCACAAGGTTGCAGAAAGATTTTTTTTTTTTTTTTTTTGAGCCAAAGCCAGGAGTGGATAAATCACAAGGGAGAAGTAGAACCTCCTATATAGTTCCCATTCTTCTTGTAGCCATTCTTGGCTTTGGCCTCAAACTGCAACAACCAAAGCTGAATTTCCGTAACATGGGGCCTTAGCCTAAAGGAGTGTTCACTTATGTGGCATTTATGGCATATCCACAGACTATTTCATAAGTGTCCTATATGTGAGTCTGACTTGCCTAAACTAGCTGTGCAAACTTACCTGGCATGATGGTCGTGTGACTGAAAAATCCATGTATAATACCCTTGTCAAATTCAGTAGCCCAGCAGTGAACTTTGTAAGTTGTATTTTACTTGGGCCCGATTCACAAATGTTTGGGCCATTTCGTTCCCATTTCCGCATGAAAAATGTGGAGAGAAAAGTCTTGCAAGCAGCACTTTTCTCTCCACATTTTTCATGTGGAAACCACACGGACCCAATTATAGTCTATGGGGTTTGTGGGTTTCCTTAGATAATCCAAGTGGACTCCCCAAATAGGCCCAGTTCACATCTGCATATGGGTTTCTAACTGTAGGTATATGAAAGTTACATGATGGCAGTACACTTGTAGAACCATGGAGCGCTTGGCTAGGCCTTTGTAGTATTATTAATAGTATTATCCTCAGCCATTAGTTTACTCCATTATAGTCTATGGGGTCTGCGTGCGCGTGCGCGTGTGTGTGTGTGTGTCCCCAAATGCAGATGTGGACGGGGCCTGTGTCAGTGCAACTCCAAAATGGCAGATCTTGTGAAGTGTTCCTGTTATGCTGTGGTTACTACTTACGGGGCTGTGTAGCCACAGATCATTCACAGTGCACACCCTGTCCATTGCCAAAAACATCCGCAATGCAAGAACCTGGTCTGCTGAATCCCATTTTTTACTGCACATTATGTGGAAGGTCAAGTGCAGATGAATAATCAACCCAAGGAAGAGAGAGTGCATCCTGTAGCTATGGGAAGAAGGCATGCCAGTGAAGGTAGTGTGATGCTTTGGGCAATGATCTGCTGGGAAACCTTGGGAATCCTCGTGTTTATGTAGCTGTTACTTTCACATGTACCATCTATTTACACATTGTTATAGATCCTATACATACCTTCATGACAATGGTATTGCTTAGGGGAATGTTCACACTACCGCTGGTGACCGTCAGTAGTGTCCGTTGCTATTGTCCGTTACAAGATTTTAGCAAAGGACACTAACTGAATCTGAATCTAGTGTCCGTGATACAACAAAAATCTGTTTTATGAAAACTTAACATATAAATGGCTTTACCCATACAAACAATCTACAGCGCCTCAGAAGGTCTCCAGTGAATTGCAATGCGATGAAATGAATTCATAAGTGCGGCGCTTTTGTTGTTTTCATGCAGGGAATGTGCAACAACCTGGAGGAGGCGCTATTGTCGCAAGAATGGGCCAGTTTCTCAGGTAATTTTCTTAATTTTGAGATTTAACAAAAAAAATTAAATCACCTTACTGGAGATTTCACCCTCAAAACTAGGTTGAAAGACCCCATGTATCAAACATTTAGGGCATATTTTGTGGCTTCTTGTAAAAGAACAATTTATTGCAGAGTTTACAGTACTAGCCAACTTTTTTTTTATGTTAGTGGGATCCCAGATTCTGTGCCGTTATCTTGTGTGAACAGGCAGTGCGCTTCTGGTCTACAAGCTATCTTCAACATCGCTGGTGAGTTTCTGACCTGTGTCTTCACAAGATTGGATTTTTACCTTGTATTAATCTGCTAAAAGATGTGTGTGACTAACATTGACTGCATCATCAGTAATATATCCCTTTCCTCTCTTTACTATTTTCACTTTTTTTTTTCTCTTTCCAAAATACCCTTGTATGAAATAAAACTTCATGATTTTATATTCTGAATCTCTGATCTTGTAGCTAAGGGTTTGCTGCATACATGACAAATCTATATATTGTTACAGGTGGCATCAAAAATGGCGCATATGATATTGGATTGGCATGCGGGTAAGAGGAATACTTTATATTACCGGTATCTTTATATTACTTTTACTACAATTATGGGTGGATGTGATGGGGTTAACACAAGTTTCTACAGGACTGCAGTGATTTTTGGGGATGTGGGGAGAAGAGGGGGTGTTTGTCATGACTGTTGGGAAAGTGGGAACACCAGTTGTGACTACTAGGAAGTGGGGGGGGGGGGGCTGCTGTAACTACTGGTAATATTTGAGTGCTGTAGTGAGGGGGGCAGAGGTTTTACAACTAGAGGTGATTGAGACCAATGCTTTCACAATTAGGCAGGATAAAGCTCTCCCTACTGAAGGTGTAGGGAAGACATGAAAGCCTGAAGGCGTGCATAAAGCCAGCACCTTTTTAAACAGTCTGCAACCTCCCCCAGCTGCTACCATTGTGTTACAGGGCACATTACAGTGATAAATGACATCACTTAATTAGATTTGGAGAGGGGGGGGGGACTTTGAAGTGGAGCACTGGGGGCGGGCCTGGAATACTTATTGCTAAAGTAGGATGGGTGATCTCATAGCAGTGGGAGGATCAACTCACTGCAGAGGATAATGCTGGTGGGTGATGGTAGGGGTCTGAGTGGCAAGAGCAGTGCTCCAGAGCTGAAGGTCCGCCCCCAGTGCTCCAACTGCCTAGAGGGGGATCACTTTTTGGATTTTATATGCACAATCTTCTAGTTTTCAGGGAACATAAAGCTCTTCTAAAGGCTTTAGCTTACTCCCCTCTTCCCATTAAGGACAAGCGCAGGCTAGGCTGAGCTGGAAAAAAAAATAAAAAAAATAATATATATATTATGAATTACTATTGGCTTAACACTTGATATTTTACTTATGGTCTATAGTTTGAGGTTTAAGTGTAGTTCAAGAAGGTAAGACTAAAAAATAAAACTTAGAGTCCCTCAGAATCAAATAACTAGCAGACAGGAAAGGAACTATCACTTCTCAGTTTTCTTCTACAATTTAATGTAAGGGCACTTTGTTACTGTTATCCATCAGCACACACAGATACGACAGGGTTTCTTTCTTTCATGTGCTTCTCTGAAACTTACAAAACTAATAGTCTTAGCCTTTACCTTTTCACATCCTTGTAGATATGCAGTAATAATACCGCTGTGCTGTGAGGAATGCCCCCTGACAACACTTATATAGCCATAGTAATGACAGAGGCTTAAGGCCTTCCCTTCTGATAGTGGTGCCGCAACTAAGGTACGCTGAATTCAGCTTTATATACCGATAGAATACTCCAGATCTATACGGATGTGAAAGGTCCTTTAAAGGGAACTTGTTTCCAAGTTTGGGGCTCCTAAACCAGCAGCATGCCCTTATATCGCTAGGGTTTAGGCCCTCAACCTGGTGGCCCCAGTCATGTCCATAGCTCCATTCAGTAGTGGTTGTTTGGTTTGTGTTTTATTTTTTTGTGTGTAACAAGGCCTGGACTCGACTCTGGCAACTCCTGGCATGTGCACATTGTATACTACACTTTACTGTATCAACAATGCTCCAAGCTGAGCCATATACTTGGTTATGTCTATCAGTCACATAGTTTGAATGAAGAGCATGTATGACCATTGCTCAGTCCACATGGATTCTCATGATCGGGGGTACAAGAGGTGAATCCCCCAGAAACCAGGCTTTATCATTGATCCTGTGGACAGGGAATAGCTTGTATGACATCCTCTTTAATGTTTTAGGTAAGCTATCCTGTAACTTGGGATACAATTATTTATACAGATGCATGAAGTAATTCCTCCTTTTGCCTTTGTTCTCAGGAGTATGGTTACAGCTTCAGCCAATTTTTATTTCTCGTTTCAGGGTTGAATCCATGAGCTTCGGCAGTGTGGGAAGTCCTGGAGACTATAGTCCTCGTACTCTGGATAACGATAAAGCCAGGGACTGTCTGATCTCCATGGGGTAAATGACCAACTATAGAAGTAGTACTGGAAATACAGATATTCACTATGTCAGTGATTTTCAACCAGTGTGCCGCGGCACACTAGTGTGCCGTGACACATGGTCGGGTGTGCCGCGGGGAAAGTTCCCCAGACGCGTGCCAAGATTGGCACAGGAGACCTATTTTGCTGGCACAGCAGCCAGTCCCCGTGTAAATGTAGACGGAGCGTCCCTTCACTGCTCTGCTAGCTAGAGCTGAGGTGTAGGACACGCCCCCTTCTCTCCCTGCCCACCAATCAGAGGTGAGCCTCTCACTGCACAGGATAAGGGCTCCCTGGACCTGCTGCTACATGTGAGGAGGAGCTCCTGCCGTCTGCAGCCCTGAGGAGGAGAGGAAGCTGAACAAAGTGAAAGTAAAAGAAAACACCAGGTTAGTAACTATTCTTATGAATGTCAGGCATTTGGGGTTATTACTTTAGTTTTAGTAACTCCATGTGCCTCACATTAATAGCAATTAACCCCATCATGTCCCTCATATTAACTCCTGTGTGGCTCACATAAGAGTTAATAACGTGTGACATATGGGGGTACTATATAATGAAGATATTTACTTATCACCTCCATATGTCTCACATATCAGTATCCCTTATGTAAAGCACACAGGGGGTTAATGTGAGGGACATGATGGGGTTCACTGCTATTAATATGAGGCATATTGAGTTGTAACCTGTAATATACATGACCAGACTTTTTATACACAACTGTGGATAAGAGTACAGACCTATACATTTCTAAGGACCCATATATACAGCCATTCTTTTTGTGGCTGTGTATCTGGGCCAAATTGAAGAGCTGTAAATTATAGAGCAGGTCCTATATCTGTCCTATACCTACCCTATATCTGTCCTATATATACCCTATATCTGTCCTATACCTACCCTATATCTGTCCTATACATACCCTATATCTGTCCTATATATACCCTATATCTGTCTGCATTTGTGGCCCTGTCAATTAATTTTTAATGTTTATATCAGTGAAAACCACATGCGTGCCACTTGTATGCAGGAGGCGTAAGGCTGAGGCCCCACGTTGCATAAACGCAGCGTTTTTGTTGCAGATTTTGCGGCAGTTTATTTCAACCATTTAGAATCTATATTAACTATATGTATAATATGTACTGTTTTAGTGTCATTTTTGTGCCATTTTGGTTGGTGTGCCCCGGGATTTTTTAAGTGTAAAAAGTGTGCCGTGGCTCAAAGGTTGAAAATCACTGCACTATGTGATATTCCCTGACAGTCTGTGTTTTGGATTATTCCATCTGAATATGAAAATGAAGGAATTTTGTGAGTAAATCTAAATGGGGTTTCCAATCTTATGATACAATGATACATGACTAGGTTGTGCCATCACTTTAGAAGGGTTTGAACTTCTGGGACCTCTTCCTATCCTGAAAAATAAATGTCTCCAACACTGTTGGCGTGCTGCAATCCCCTTCATTGTTCTTCCCTATTCTGAACTCGGCAACGCAACTCCATTCGAGTGACTGGGGCCAGGTGTAGTCCCTGCAAAGCCATAAGGTCTGGGAGCGCTGCTGTGCAGGGGAAAACTGTAAAGGGACCACAGTGCTAAACTGCAAACCTGTTGAAAACTCCTAACAGTGGTATATGAATACTTTAAAGAGGATCTTTCCTCCCCTCTGACAGGCACAATCCTCTATCAGATGGACAGTCCTGGATTGGGGCACACAGCCAAAGACCACCCACCTAACAGTCTACATATTGAGTGCTGAAACTAACTACACCAATTGGTGTGGGCTAGAGAGAAAAAAACTCCAACTTCACCGGAATCAGTAGCGCATTGTAGTTGAGAGGTGGTAAAAGGTCCTTTTTAAGGGACCTCTGCAATATGTGTTTTAGTACCACTGTGTGCAGCGGTGCTGAAAAACCAGCATTATTGGCTCCCTTAAATCTGTAGGAAGCCCTAAGAGCACAGCCCCACTGCAGCGCCCGCATATGGTAAATTAGATGGCAGAATTGTAATCAGTTATGGTTGTGCATCTGCTAGAGATGAGTGAATTGACGAAGTGGAATTCGATCTGAATTTCAGGAAATATTCAATTCTCAACAAATACGGATTTACTCACTCATCGTGGTAACTAATCGCACAGCTCCGATTGGGGGTCCACCAATGCTACAGCCTCCCACCCCCACCTTGGCTGCGAGATTGTTGGGGGGGAGGGGGTGCTGTTGTAAAAAAAAAAAAAAAAAAACTGAGTTCTGCTTCCCAGGCCTCACTGCTGGAGCCTGTGATTGCGCCCCAGCGATCACATGGACCACTAGCATAATGTAATGGTGACCACTGAGGCCTCGGTCACTGGATAAATATCCAACAGTCACAGGTCCCAGCTGTCTTGAGAATAGAGGTTCCCTTGCCCCAGTTTTGTGGTTGCTGTGAGTGGAGAGGAGGCAACGTATTCCATAAATGACAGGAAAGCGTTTCCTATGCCTTCTTCCATGTCTTCTCTGACAGCAGCTGTAGGATGGGGTTCAGGTTACCCCCATTCTCTAGATGGTGTTTTTGTACAAATCATTAATTACATAGTTAATATTAGGAGGGATCTCAGACATCAGGTTCACATTTCCTGACCATTATTCTTTTGTTCCAGGGCTACTTCAGAAAATGTGGCTAGACGGTTTGGGATCACAAGAGAAAAACAAGACGCGTTTTCTTTGGCATCTCAACAAAAGTAAATCTGGGGATTTCTTAATGATTTATTAAGGGGAATCTGGTCTGTGACGGCTTCTATAACCAGGAAATGATGCACATTGCATAGTAATAATGTGACTGACAGGCAGGAGCAGGGTCACCTACAAGTGATACGAAGCGTCTGCTAGACGAGCGAGATAGTGGTTTTATTCCTCAGTGTGAGTTTATCTGACTCTTCTAGAAGGGCGGTGGAGAACAGTCTCAGTATTACGACACCTCCTAAGCAGTTTCCCACTTTTTCTCCCAAATACATAAATTGTCCTTATTGCCGCCTTGTGAAAGAGGTTTTCATCATTGCAAACAAACAGGAAAAAAAAGGATTTTTTTTTTTCCACTACCCCAGGAACAGTGCCTTTCATTGGCTGTGACTGATATTGCAGCTCTCCCCTGTTTTGCCATTGGACATATTTCACTATATACCATGCTGTTCATATAAACTGTGCTAAGTTTCTGTTATCTGGCTAAAGCCTTTGTCTGTGTGATGACTGGGGGGGTCAGAGGTCTTAACAACCCTCATATTGTAGCTTCATATACAGTTATCATTTTTAATGTACTTCCTATAGAATATTGCTGCTCCCTCCAGCCTCTCGTGTGTTGTGTGTATGTAATATATATATTATATAATTTTTTTATTTTTTTTTTTTTTTTGTAGACTGCAAGCCCCATATAGGGATCACAATGTTTTGTTTTGGTTTTTCGCCCCCCCTACCAGTATGTCTTTGTAGAATGGGAGGAAATCCATGCAAACAAGGGGAGAACATACAAACTCCTTGCAGCGGTGCTAACCACTGAGCCACCATGTTGCCCCTGTTAATTCTTCCTTGGAACAGAGCTACTAGATTGACATACTGAGTACTAAGAGCATATGTTTTTGCCCTGTTTGGATTGAAGGGTGCTCACACATGCATACTGCTGTTCTTCAAAGTCTATGGGACTGATGCCAAGCACTGTACTCTAGCGTCAAGAGTAAATGGAGCAACCAATTGGGGCACATGGTACCCCTGTTTTCATAACTGGTGGACATCCCATCAACTGGCCCCCCCCTGGTGATTCTTGATTTGTTACTTTAGCCTTATAACTTCATGGCATTCAACAATAACAAACAATTCTTTTAATCTATAATTGTAGTTACTGTATATGTATTGGTTTCATAATATTTAACCTGAGTACATGCAAGTATATTTTCTGTTCAGGTCTATGGAATATGTAGGTGCTATAAAAGAGCATATATAGTATATAACAACTTGTATATTTCAGGGCTGCAGAGGCACAATCATCTGACAACTTCAAAGAAGAAATAGTTCCTGTGACCACTAAGTTCAAAGACGCTCAGGGCAACACAACCGAAATTACCGTGACCGAGGATGAGGGGATTAAAGCCAACATATCTTTGGAGAAGCTTGCAAGACTTAGACCAGCATATAGGGAAGATGGAACTACAACTACTGGTGAGTGGGGGCTACCGACATCTATTACAAGCCACCTATTTACTTGTTTGTATGACCGCGAAAAGTCAAAGATGACGTGTAACCACTTTCTATCCGATGCGATAAACTTAGAGGTTGTCCAGTTTATTCTAAGTTACCTTGAAGTTACCAGATAACCTGCCGATTGGTGAGGCACAACTGTTGAGACCCCTGAGATTGCAAGAATGAGATTCCCTTGTGCTCCTAAATGAATGGAGTAATTGGCTGCACATGTTTTGCTACTGCTTAAACATTTATAGGGCTGCCAGAGATGGCTTAGTGTTATACTCTGGTGTCTATGGCGGTCCTATATACAGTGAATGGAGCAGCTCCATTCAGATGGGGGATGGGACTGTGGATCTAAAACAATCGCTCTGAGTGACCTCCTAAGATTGTTTATAAAATGCTTTATGGTGGGGATGACAGGCCCCAAATCTTCCCTCTAAAGGATTCTCATGACACCTGTTTTTAGCCACTAATTTTTGCCTGAATTTCTTTTCAGGAAACACCGGTCAAGCCAGTGATGGAGCTGCTGCAGTTTTACTAGCCAGCTACTCAACTACTATCAAGCTAGGGCTCCCCATAATGGGAGTGTTAAAATCCTTTGCTGTGGTTGGGGTTGCCCCTGATGTTATGGGTGTAGGTCCTGCATATGCTATACCCTTGGCATTAGAGAAAGCGGGTAAGATATTACTAAGTATAAGAGGATCTTGCAGTCACCTTAAACTGCAAAACTGAACAATTTTGGTTGGTGGTCATGGGTAGAATATTTAGGTCACATGACGTAACTGGTGTGAATGGTTAATTGGAATGTACCTTCATGATGAGAGCAGACTGGGGGACAGGAGGGAGGAGAACAGTAGACTGTCTAGTAGGCTGGCAGAGAGGGACAGTTCGAGCTTATGTGCCAACAGACTGCTGGGGTAGCGTAGAATTTTGAGGTCATTTGTTATACTAGTAAATGAGATGTCATAAATTACCTAAACTTAATCAGCTTAGCTCTGTGCCCACATTAGTATCTGATATGTTTAGTCCTCACATTAAGAATTGAGACCTGTCCTTATGTGCACCATGTTCTGTGTAGATAGTGTTAATGATCTCAGACATGCAGTACTGTGAAAAAGTTCTAGGCGTACAGCACACGACCATGTGCAGTCTGCAGCCTGGATGACAGTTTGGTATCCTGTGGTTTTCACTGGCCTGTACATTGAAAGTGAATTGACAGAGCCACAAGTACAGACAGGTGTATGACCAGCTCCATATTTTGAGGCTTTTCAATCTGGCCCAGACACAGCCGCAACCTACAGCAGCGCATATGGGCCCATTGTGTATTAGGCAGTTGTGGGAGAAAAAAGGCTACAAAGGAAGAATACTTTCAGAAATAGTTAGAGTAGTCAGAATAGTTATATAAATAGAGTCTTAATAGTTTTATTTTGTGAATTAACAAAATGAGTTGACTGAGCAAAATTGAAATCTAAATCCCATCAATCTTTGGTGTGACCTTTATTCTTTGGAAGAGGAACCTGGGAAGTGATATAGCGCCCACAGAGCCCTGATCTCATCAGCCAATCTGTCTGGGATTACATGACAAGATAGAAGGATTAGAGCAAGCCTACATCCACAGAAGATCTGGGCTTAGTTCTCCAAGTTGGCAGGAAAAACCTCCCTGCCGAGTTCCTTCAAAAACTGTCTGCAAGTACCGAGAAAGGGTTCATGGAAGGCAAAGGGTGGTCACTCCAAATATTAATGGGATTTAGATTTCTATTTGGTTAATTCATTTTACTTGTTTGTAAATCTTTTCTTCATATTTTGCTTTAGAAGCTAAAATGTAAAATCTTGTGTTTTCAGGCCTCTCCATCCATGACATAGCTGTATATGAAATTAATGAAGCGTTTGCCAGCCAGGTTTGTTTTCTCTCTGATATGTTAAATGTGAATTTATTGTAAGCTGTCTGCCCCATCAGTTGGTGCTGCTGTGCCCTGAAATCCTATTCAGGGCACTGGTTAAAGGTCTGTGCCATATGTAAATGAACTTGCTGCCCATGTGGTAGTGGCAACAGTGCTCTGATACTGAAAGAAATTGCAGCTGTGACTACATGGCTTTTGTAAAGAGAACCATTCAAGTCCTCATGGAGTTGTGGATTTATATTCCACTAGAAAGCTGACTGTGCTGAATTCAGCACACTGTTGGCTTTCCTGTTATGTGCCCTGGGGGAAGAGATCAGTGTAACTACTGTTGGGGGAATGCCCCCGGGGTAGATGCTGCCGGTTTCCAAATCTGGGAAAGATGTGTTATGTTACGAGCTCTGAGAATACAGACCACTCGCATGCTGTATATCAAGTGTTCTGATTTAATGGCGGGAAAAGGTAGTTTAAATACAACATAGAGCTGGTTTGGCTATTCTAATTAGCATAACATGATTGGTTGTAGAGTTAAAAGAGAAGTCTGGCACATGACTATTGGATGAGGCCTAATGTAACCATCTCATTAGTTTCCAAGGGGGATGAGCTTTCAGGAAAGCAAACAGTGCGCTGAATTGAGCGCACTCACAGCTTTCTAGCGTTATATAAATCCACAAGTGCCTGAGGACATGAAGGGTCCTCTTTAAGTATTAGAGCAACAGACTGACTGAGGTATTTAATACAAAGAGAATATTCAAAAGTATATGAAGCGTGTCCCTAAAGTTATGTTTTTTATGCAGGCAGTATATTGTGTGGAGAAACTAGGAATCCCAATGGAGAAAGTTAATCCCAATGGAGGAGCCATAGCACTTGGCCATCCCCTGGGCTGTACGGGAATCCGACAGACAGTCACATTGCTGAATGAGCTAAAGAGAAGGGGTGAACGGTAAGGCTTTTTTTTTTTTTTCAAAAATATGCCCCATTAATCTGTTGCGTCTTTGCTAACTACATGTCCTTTGTCTTGCAGAGGTTATGGCGTTGTATCAATGTGTGCTGGAACTGGGATGGGCGCAGCTGCTGTGTTTGAATACCCTGGAAAATCTGAAGCCTCCTGTAATCCAGGGGTTGTCTGACCAAATTCTAATACAAAGCACTGGTTCAGTTCTGTCATTTTTACATAATTGTGAATGGTGTTCTAGCACTTTCCTGCAGGTAACAAGTCAACATTAATTTGGAGTTTGATTCCTAAAACCTTATAAATGGCCCTTCATATTGGCTATGAACTACCCCCATTACATGCCATGTGTCACTGTCTCACATTATACTATGGGTTATTACAGGAAAGGGCTATCTACTCTGTATTGTCCCGGTACTTTGGATATTTTAACAGGGTCTAATGATCATGTTTTATACTGATCTGGTAATTTCTCTGTCTAGTCACCTCCTACTGTAAAATATTGCTTTTGTTAATATAAAACCATCTGTTACTACTTACAATCGATTACTCTGCAAATGGCAAATAAAAAATACTTGCGGTACATCCCATTTCTATATATCTTTTATTTCTGTGGAATGGCAGCAAGAACTTTTCAGAGGATAGGACCCCTCTTTCCCAGGAGTTGGATTTTCAGCCATAACATTTTATAATAAATCTGTGGCACTACGTGTGACAGTTGCGGCAGATCTCAGATGTGTAAGATTCTTGAGTGATGTGTCTTGTCTCCCCCTAGTGTCTGCACGCAGTTACATGATACATATTCAAATGAATTTATGAACAAGCGCTGCAGAATCACGGCCTGCTACAAAGTGCAATACTGTTACTATTTACCACATCTGAAGTGACATACTGAAACAATTCCAGAAATGGCTAAGGATGACTCAATATACAACTAAGTTTTATTGGAGTACCTAGTACCGTAGCTCTTCATTGTCTGAAGAGCATTCCTTACAGAAACACCCTTACAGTGCTCTGTACGGAGAGCCCCGTTCCTTACCGCCCAGCCGTGACAGAGCAGGAGGAACACCCCCCCCCCCCCCCACCACCCCTCCTGATAGTACTGAGGAGCATATAATTGGGGGGGGGGGGGGGGGGGGATGTCATTGTGGAGCATATAATACTGTGTGGGGGAGGGGAGCTAAAATGGAGCATATAATACTGTGTGGGGAGAGCCTGCTGTGGAGCATATAATACTGTGTGGGGTCCCCTCACTATTTATATGCAGAAGAATGACCGATGGATGCGAAGGAACTGCGCTACTCTCTTGAGATAACCAACACACGTACTTTATTCCGTTTTCTTAAAAACACACGTTAGATTAATTCCCCACTCATTGTTATTTAAATAAGCTGTAAACTCATGAAATGCTGCAGTGGTACCCTCCCAGATAAAAAGCAAATCATCAATATAGCGTTTATAGAATTTAATATTGGTAGTCCAGGGATGGTCTTTCAAAATAAAGGACTCCTCATAACGGCCCATAAAGAGGTTTGCAAATGCTGGGGCAAATTTTGTCCCCATAGCTGTTCCCTTCACTTGAATGTAAGTTGTTTTTTTTGTTTTTTTGTTTTTTTTTTCCTCAAATTTGAACACATTATGGGTGAGAATGAAGTTGATCCCTTCTAGGATGAATTCTTTTTGCTTATCCGACATAGATGGATCAGTGCCGAGATACCATTTGATTGTTTCTAGACCTTTTGTATGTGCGATGTTACTATATAATCCTGTAACATCTAACGTAGCCCAATGAAAGTTCTTTCCCCATGCCATGGGTAAAATTTCTTTCAAGAGACTAACAGAATCTTTTAGATAGGATGGTAGCTTAATATGTTTTTGTAATAAAAGGTCAATATAATGAGAGATTCCTTGTTATAGCATTGACTCCTGAGATAATAGGGCGTCCTGGAGGGTTCATAGGATCTTTGTGGATTTTAGGTAGGTGGTAATATAGGGCTGCTGTTGGGTTTTGGACCAGCAAATACTTTCTCTTTTTTGTTTAAGATGCCCTCTTTAAATGCTCTAAGAATAATTTTTATGTATTCAGAATAATGTTCGGCAGTTGGATCATGGTTGATCTCTCTATAATTAATATCAGAAAGGATTCGGGTGGCTTCAAACATGTAAGACTCTCGATTTTGAATGACTATGCCACCTCCCTTATCAGCCCCTCTGATAACAATCCCTGAGTTTTCTTTCAGCGTTTTCAGGGCTCTTTTTTCGGTTGAATTAAGATTTGTTGGAACATCAATTGTTTTGTCTAATTTCCTGAAATCAGAAGAGACTAAGGAATAAAATGTCTCAATGTTAGCACCTTTATGGTGCAATGGATAAAACCTAGATTTTGGCTTTAACTCGGTAGTAATAGGGCGAGGTGAGCCAGAAGTTGAGACTGTCGCCTGTGGAATATTTTTTTGATGAGGGGTGGAAGGGCCTAGTGAGGGGTTGGGATAGAGTGGGCCTGTGGTGAAAGTACCATCTTGTACGGAGTTATAACTTAAATGGATAGTGGAAAGGCCTGGTTGGGGGACTTCATTTTTATTTTTATCCTTTTCCTGGCAATTTCCTGAAATCGCAAAATGTCTTGATAGGGTAAGTTTCCTTATGAATTTGTTTAAGTCAATAAAAAGATTAAGATCGTCAATTTTTTGTGTAGGGCAGAAGGAAAGACCTTTCTTAAGAAGACTGACCTCTGCCTCAGATTGTAATCAGAAAGGTTAAAAATTCCCAATTCTTTTAAATCTTGTTTGAGGAAAAAACTTACATTCAAGTGAAGGGAACAGCTATGGGGACAAAATTTGCCCCAGCATTTGCAAACCTCTTTATGGGCCGTTATGAGGAGTCCTTTATTTTGAAAGACCATCCCTGGACTACCAATATTAAATTCTATAAACGCTATATTGATTTGCTTTTTATCTGGGAGGGTACCACTGCAGCATTTCATGAGTTTACAGCTTATTTAAATAACAATGAGTGGGGAATTAATCTAACGTGTGTTTTTAAGAAAACGGAATAAAGTACGTGTGTTGGTTATCTCAAGAGAGTAGCGCAGTTCCTTCGCATCCATCGGTCATTCTTCTGCATTTATCGTTCCCCAAGGGGTATTTGGATGTCATCACTGCTGCTTGTAATCTCCCTTGTAATTTGTACAACATTCATTTGTGTATTTTCCTGTGTTGCTCGGTATTTTTTCATTCTCACTATATGACACAGTATTTCTTTTACAGCAGACATATTAGTACAGTCTGTAATAACACTACACGGTCACTATAACTCAGACCCTGTGCGATGTAAAAAGTGAACATGTCAAAAGTATCAAATGCAGAGAGCTTTACATTTCAGTATAAAGTTGTTTGTATTATTGAAAGCTCTGTAGCACCCCATTCACACGGCTGTTATTTGCAGGTCTGTCACTGTCCGCACTTGTGGATCCGCACAGTATTAAGTTTAAATTGCCATGTTGGCACTTCACAATAAATTAGTGGGTTTTGGATTGCAGTTTGGGCACTAGGTCACTAAAAGGTTTGCCATTGCTACCATAGGGTATTAGGCGCCAATACTCTTCTATGTACCCTATGGTATGTATGTAATGCCACCCTCACCACCACCCATATAATAAAGTAAACCTGTTAGATCAGTGGTAGGGAACGTACGGCTCTCCAGCTGTTGCAAAACTACAATTCCCAGCATGCATACTGGCTCTGCTGTTCTTGGAACTCCCACAGAAGTGGATGGAGCATGTTGGGAGTTGTAGTTTCACAGCAGCTGGAGAGCCGAAGGTTCCCTACCCCAGTGTTAGATATTTGCAAACGGTGAAATTGCTTTTTTTTTTTTTTTTTTTTTTTTTTTTTTTTCCATAAATGTGTCTATTTTCCTAAGCAGTGAATCAAAAATATCCATATGTATTTAGTATTAACAGAACTCTACTGACCCATTGAATAAAATTTAACATGTTAGTTATAAAGCCATGCCCAATGTAAGATTACTGGTGGCAGTTACTCAGTAAGTACAATGTACCTAAACCTGCAATATACAAACCCCTATATATCAATGTCTATGGAAAATGAAAAAGGCCTTTTTGCTAAAATGGTATTGGCACATAAGGGGTTAAATCCTCAGCTGCATCTGTTACCATGGTAATTGCAGCCACCAACCAATAAGATCGCTGGATGTGAATTTCAAAAAGCAGTTGGATGTTGTCAGTTCCTGCAGTGATGGAGGAGATGGACGCTGTGCGCTCGGCTCTGCGGAGGTGATCACGGTATGGTGACGGCTTTGGTAAGAGATTTGATCACATTGCTGAGCATCTTGAGACCTGGCCGATCATTAGACTGCACATATTACAGATAACAGCAGGGGGCGACTCTTAAGTGTCCATTATTAGTTTCAGTTCACATGAGGTTCTCTCCACATTATTCTGCTTCATCATATATATATATGTCCCATAAACCAGAACCGGTGTGAACAATATAATAATGCACTAAAAATACAATAATGGCAAAAACAATCATGTAAAAATAGGTGTATATAATAATGGTGATGTCAGCAATATGTAACTATGATTTCCCGATGTCTACCATCATTACCCCTAGTGCTGAACTGCAAGTAAGGAAATGAAATCAAGTAAAATGTAAAATAAAAATTAATATAAATTTTTTTATATGTAAATCTGGCATATATAATCATGTACGGTGTATATATCAAGGTGCCATATGTATAATGTCCATGTGATATATGTAAATTTGTCATGTACTGTAAATATTTGTTTAGAAATATCTAATTAGTGACAGCATGTAATCTCTATATACTGAATGTGTACTGTGTATACATACTGTATAGAAATATCTGTTTATATTGTATATAGCTATATCTATGTACCGTATTTTTCGGACTAGAAGACGCACCTAGGTTTTAGAGGAGGAAAATAGGGGAAAAAAATTTTGAAGCAAAAACTGGTAAAATATTTAATATATGGGAGTTGTAGTTTTGCAACAGCTGCAAGGCCACATTGACAGGTGACCCTGCAGCTGTACGGGGATGCATAGAGTGTTTTTTTTTTGCGGGTCCAGAAGTACTTTTTAGTTCTACCATTTTGGGGAATATCTATTGCTTAGATCACCTTGTATTGAAAAAAAAAAACCAGTGGTTTATGATATATGATTTTCTACTTTTATATATATATATATATATATATATATATATTCTAGGGACAGGAGGTGATTTAGAACTTTTATTTATTTCATATTTTTATTATATTTTTAAAGCTTTTTTTTTTTTTTTTACTATTTTATTCCCCCCCGGGGCTTGAACCTGCGGTCACTTGATCGCAAGTCCCATAGACGGCAATACAACTGTATTGCCGTCTATGGGACATTCTGTCTATTAGTATTACGGCTGGTCATAGAGACCAGCCGCAATACTAATACAGCAGTGACAGGCCTGGGAGCCTCATTAGGCTCCCGGCTGTCACCCGAACAGGTCGGCTCCTGCGATATCGCCGCGCAGGAGCCGGCCTGCAACATCACAGGTACGGGGCTGGTGGGGACCGGCCCTGGGGGAGAAGAGGCCGCTGATACTGACCCGGCATCCGCTGTACTAGAGAGGCGGATGCCGGGGAGGGATAGACGCTGGGGCCTGAGACATCGCTGCCCTGCCCTGCATGAAGCCAGCGGCGGGGGGACGGAGGAGCGGAATAGCATCACTCCTCCCGCTGCTGGCTTCATGCAGGACAGGGCAGCGATGTCTCAGGCCCCGGCACCTGTAATGGCGTCTATCACTTTCCGGCTTCCGCCTCTCTATTACAGCGGATGCCGGGCGCCACCTTCGCACTATAAGACGCACCCTTCTTTTCCCCCCAAATTTGGGGGAAAAAAAGTGCGTCTTATAGTCCGAAAAATACGGTATATATGTATAGTTAGAGATGTCTGTAAATAGTGTACATGTATGTAATACGTATTTCCATGTACGTTATGTATATGTTAGGCTTATGTCTAGGTAGAAGGCTCTATTAGGAGCCTCCATTGCAGAATCAGTCTAAGGTCACAGGACTCCTCTCATCCAGTGAAACATGGGAGAACATACTGGAAACTCAACAGTTCCTATTGGTGTCCACCATTAGATGGATCTGTGTAGGCCATTCTTTTGTTCCCATAACAGAACAGAGGAAAGTGTGTGTCTGTGTGTGTGATATATTGTATGTATTTACACATGTCTTTGACTAGTGTCCACAGAAAGGTTATGCCATTAAAGCAAGTACAGCATAACCCCTTAATGGATTTGTCTGACTGCTCCAGTCACATCTATGGGGCCACCAGAAATTGTAGACTTGTTGAATCTATACAAGTAGTGCATGTGGGGGTTAAGTGTCTTTAATGGCACACCCCTTTTAATTAAATTTACTAGTATACATCTTATACACAGTATATATAACATGTATAAATAGTCATGTCTGTAAGTATTGCTGGTTAGCAGCGTGTGTGTTTCACACTTGGGGGGAGATTGGGTTTGCGGAGTCTCATTTCAGAGAGAGGGAGGTTGGGAGGCCGGGGGCGCCTTCCAGGAGGTCAAGGCAAATCAGGGTGGCGACTGAGGTGTGCGAGGCCGCAGGGGAAGCGGCTTCAAGGTCGCTCGTGGGGCAAAATGGGGGGACTGGGTACGTGGGGGGGGGGGGGGGCATGGCCCGCACTGCAGGTATCTTGCCTAAGGGGGACGCGGACGAAGTCGCGGGTATTGCTAGTGTGTGTATATATATATATATATATATATATATATATATATATATATAATTTATTTATATATATATATATATAAATTTATTTATATAAAATTAGTAACTGTATGGCATGCAATACATTATTGAACTGTTTTGTTTTGGAGTAGTTGTAGCTTTGATAGTATATAGGATAAGTATATGTGCATAAAAAAAATGGAAAACAAAACAACCAAAAAAATAACAAAAGATTAAAAAAAAAAAAAGGATTTAGCAATAATTAAGATAAAACTATAAAAAATTAAAAGAGAAAATAAGGGAACAAAATTTAAAAAAAATTAAAATAAACTAAAATAATGAAAAATAAAAATGTCAGTGTTGTGTAGAATGTAATAAATGTAATTGTACATAAGTAAAAAGCAAGCAATAATATACTGAGAAATTGGTGCACAAAAAAATGCCTAATAGAATCATAGGGGATAATAATAATAATAATGCCTCTACATATAGAAGTGTAAGTGAAATACACAGCAAAACACGAAATAAGTGAATAAAAGGTGAAACTAAAATATATGAAATATACTAGTCCAGAATTGTAAAAAGGTCATAAAGTGAAAACCCAATAATATAAATAACGAAAAAAAATTGTTTTCATTTTCTTTGTTCTTCTAGTCTATCTCTTTACTGGATAAGTGTTCGGGGGCTGGGAGTGCCAGAGATGAATCTGATAAGTTTAATCAGACAAATCTCTAAATACGTAAGAAGATTTTGTTTGTTTAAACGCAGGCACGGAGGGTGTTGATACAGGTCCATATGAGACACCAAACCCCCTGTCCATAAGGAGCTGTAGGTGGTTTAGTATCCCATATTGACCTGACAGTTTCCCTTTAATTCAATGGCATGTAATGTAATTACTGAATTATTGTATGAGATGGATAGTTGGATGGATTGATAGTTAGTATATACGCGGTACCACACGTTGCAGGATTGGACACCCGGCTGAGCACCCAGTACCACACGTCGCAGGATTGGACACCCGGCTGAGCACCCAGTACCACACGTCGCAGGATTGGACACCCGGCTGAGCACGCGGTAACAGATGTCGCAGGTTTGAACACGCGGCTTAACGTGTGGTACCACATGTTGCAATGATTAGACACATGGTTGAGCACGCGGTACCACACACGTGCAGGATTGGACATGTGGTTGAGCACACAGTTCCACAACGTGCAGGATTGAGCACGTGGTATCACACGTTGCAGGTTTAGTATCCCATATTTCCTAACAGTTTCCCTTTAACTCAATGGCATGTAATATAATTACTGAATTATTGTTTGATATAGATAGTTGTAGCAGGATTGGAGACACAGCTGAGTACGCGGTACAAGACGTCGCAGGATTGGAAATGTGGCTGAGCATGCGGTACCACATATCACAGGATTGGAAACATGGCTGAGCACACAGTACCACACATTGCAGGATTAGACATGCGGTACCACACGTCCCAGGATTGGAAACGCGGCTGAGCCCGCGGTACTACACATCGCAGGATTGGATACGCGGCTGAGAATGCAGTACCACATGTCGCAGGATTAGACACGTGGTTGAGCACGTGGTACCACAAGTGCAGGATTAGACACCTGGCTGAGTACACGGTACCACATGTCGCAGGATTAGAAAAGCGGCTGAGCACGCAGTACCACACGTCGCAGGTTTAAAATCCCATATTTCCTGACAGTTTCCCTTTAACTTAATAGCATGTAATATAATTACTGAATTGTTTGATATAGATAGATATTATACACACTGTACCACACGTCGAAGGATTGGACACCTGGCTGAGCACCCGGTACCACACGTCGCAGGATTGGATACCTGGTTGAGCACGCGGTAACACACGTCGCAGGATTGGACACGCAGCTGAGAAAACGGTAACACAGTGCAGGATTGGGCACGCAGTACCACAAGTCGCAGGATTAGTATCCCATACTTCCTTACAATTTCCCTTTAACTTAATGGCATGTAATATAATTACTGAATTATTTTTTGATATAGATAGATGTAGCTATAGATATATATATATTTATATTATATACGCGGTACCACACGTTGCAAAATTGGAAACACGCTGAGGACGCAGTACCACACGTCCCAGGATTGGACACGCGGCTCGGCACATGGTAACACACGTCGCAGGATTGGGCACGCGGTACCACACGTCACAGGTTTAGTATCCCATATTTCCTGACAGTTTCCCTTTATCTTAATGGCATGTAATATAATTACTGAATTATTGTTTGAGATAGATAGATAGATAGATAGATAGATAGATAGATAGATAGATAGATAATATACGCTGTACCACATGTCGCAGGATTGGACACCTGGTTGAGCATGCGGTAACACACATCGCAGGATTGGACACGCAGCTGAGAAAACGGTAACACACAGTGCAGCATTGGGCACGTGGTACCACAAGTCGCAGGATTAGTATCCCATACTTCCTTACAGTTTTCCTTTAACTCAATGGCATGTAATATAATTTATTGAATTATTTTTTGATATAGATAGATGTAGCTATAGATATATATATATTTATACTATATACGCGGTACCATACGTTGCAAAATTGGAAACACGGCTGAGGACGTAGGATTGGACACGCGGCTCGGCACATGGTAACACACGTCGCAGGATTGGACGCCCGGCTGAGCACCTGGTAACACACATCGCAGGATTGGGCACGCGGTACCACACGTCACAGGATTGGAAACGTGGCTGAGCACGCGGTACCACATGTCGCAGGATTGGACACCTGGCTGAGAACCTGGTACCACACATCGCAGGATTGGATACCTGGTTGAGCATGCGGTAACACACGTCGCAGGATTGGACACGCAGCTGAGAAAACGGTAACACAGTGCAGGATTGGGCACGCGGTACCACACGTCGCAGGTTTAGTATCCCATATTTCCTGACAGTTTCCCTTTATCTTAATGGCATGTAATATAATTACTGAATTATAGTTTGAGATAGATAGATAGATATTATATACGCTGTACCACACGTCGCAGGATTGGACACCTGGTTGAGCATGCGGTAACACGTCGCAGGATTGGACACGCAGCTGAGAAAACGGTAACACAGTGCAGCATTGGGCACGCAGTACCACAAGTCGCAGGATTAGTATCCCATACTTCCTTACAGTTTTCCTTTAACTCAATGGCATGTAATATAATTTATTGAATTATTTTTTGATATAGATAGATGTAGCTATAGATAGATATATTTATACTATTTACGCGGTACCACACGTTGCAAAATTGGAAACACGGCTGAGGACGCAGTACCACACGTCCCAGGATTGGACACGCGGCTCGGCACATGGTAACACACGTCGCAGGATTGGACGCCCAGCTGAGCACGTGGTACCACACGTCGCAGGATTGGGCACGCGGTACCACACGTCACAGGTTTAGTATCCCATATTGACCTGACAAATTCCCTTTAACTCAATGGCATGTAATATAATTTTTGTTTGATATAGATAGATAGCTGTAGCTATAGATATATATACATATTATATACGTGGTACCACACGTCACAGGATTAGGCACCTGGCTGAGCACGCAGTAACATGTTGCAGGATTGAACACACGGTACCACGTATTGCAGGATTGGAAACGTGGCTGAGCACGCGGTACCACACGTTGCAGGATTGGACAAGAGGCTGAGCACGTGGTACCACACGTCGCAGGAATGGAAACGTGGCTGAGCACGCGGTACCACACGTCACAGGATTGGACCCGCGGCTCAGAACGCGGTACCACGTTACAGGTTTAGTATCCCATATTGACCTGACAGTTTCCCTTTAGCTCAATGGCATGTAATATAATTTCTGAATTATTGTTTGATATATTTGCGGTACCACAAGTCGCAGCATTGGACACCTGGCTGAGCACATGGTAACACATGTCGCAGGACTGAAAACGCGGCTGAGGACGCAGTACCACACGTCGCAGAATTGGACACACGGCTTAGCACTCGATAACGCACGCCGCAGGATTGGATACGCCGTACCACACATCGCAGGATTGGATACATGGTACCACATGTCGCAGGATTGGATACGCTGCTGAGCACACAGTAGTACACAAACAAAAATGAAATATACCTGTGCTAAGTCCAGTCCTCCTGCTAGTATATACTGTATTTGTGTACGGCTAGAGAAAGGCTCCAGGTATTGTGGAGCAGAAATGTTGCACATGCAATACATTATTGATCTACTTTTGGAGTAAGTGTCAATAATGTAATAAGAATTTCTGTATACAGCATATGTTTATAGAGCCCATCAACCACTTAGTGGCCTTATTACGATGGGTCCCTACACTAACACTTTAAGACAGGAGATAAACTTTTTATATTCTCACTGTTACAGTGCAGTCTATAAGAACTTGATCTCTGGGGGGTCTCGTCTACAGGGGAAGTGCAGCATTTTTTTAAAAAAATAAAAGTAAAGTCTTAGTGTAGGGACCCATCTGAATGAGGTCGCCGTGACGTGGCAGATGGGCTCGCACAATTGACCAAACTGTGCGCTAAGAACCTCACATTTATAACTGTAGTCAGTGACACATGAAAGTGTAGTTGAAGATTTTCACGAGAAGTAGAAACTCATTTGTCAGAACTCTGAATGGCTAAGAACTATTCTGGGGCCTCAGTCCTCATCTAATTTACCTCGTCTTTTAATCTTCCACATTTAATTTACTTTTTACATTGATTGAAAGGGGCACCACTGGGTAGAGGGTAATTATGAAATTGGTCCAGTCCAAGTTCAGAGGCTGGTACTAGAATGTCATTTCAACGAGCCATATTAAGTGCCAATAATTTATAAAATATGCCTTCAATATATAACAATACATCTCGCTGCTGTTACATAGGAGGGAGGCTATTGTGGTGCATATAATACTGTAGGGGGGAGCCTGCTGTGGAGCATATAATACTGTAGGGGGGAGCCTGCTGTGGAGCATATAATACTGTAGGGGGAGCCTGCTGTGGTGCATATAATACTGTAGGGGGGAGCCTGCTGTGGAGCATATAATACTGTAGGGGGGAGCCTGCTGTGGAGCATATAATACTGTAGGGGGGAGCCTGCTGTGGAGCATATAATACTGTAGGGGGGAGCCTGCTGTGGTGCATATAATACTGTAGGGGGGAGCCTGCTGTGGTGCATATAATTCTGTAGGGGGGAGCCTGCTGTGGTGCATATAATACTGTAGGGGGAGCCTGCTGTGGTGCATATAATACTGTAGGGGGGAGCCTGCTGTGGAGCATATAATACTGTAGGGGGGAGCCTGCTGTGCTGCATATAATACTGTAGGGGGTCCCCTCACTATATCAAAGTCTGCACATTGCACTATGCACTGCTTGAGAAAGGTCCTGCATTTCTGGGATAGAAATGTTGCTATGGAATAAATCCTCACCTTTTTTAAATTTATTTTTGGAATGCTGTTTATTTGCTGCATTATTTATATCACACAATATCTCCTTTATAGCAGACATGATATAGTACAGGCTGTACATTGCACGGTCACTATAAAACAGATCCTGTGTGATGTAAATAGTGAACATTAATTGTTCTAAAGTACTAAATGCAGAGACCTTTACATTTCAGTACAAAGTTGTTTGTATTACTGAAAGCTCTGTAAAGCCCCATTTACACGACTGTAATTTGTGGGTCCGTAACTTCCACAATAGTGGATCCGCACAGTATTAAGTTTAAATTGCTATGTTGGCACTTTGCGATAAATTAGTGAGTTTTGGGTTGCAGTTTGGTCACTCGGTCTCTAAAAGGTTCGCCATCATTGCTATATAGACACACAGGTCAGTTAGTAAATTAAATCTAATCAGCCAGCAAACAAATCTTTATTTTATCAGCTGGTCGGTGCCCTGTTTACACAGGTCAGTAGTAGGAAACAAGTGGCGACACAAACACTGATTTGCCTGATCACTGGCCCCTGTACAGACCCACCATTAACAGTGCAGCTAATACTGATCCCAGGGCACTGTTATAAGATAATCCTTTGATAGGCCCACCATGAGGAAATTCAGCATGGATAATATAGTGAATTATTACAAGAAAGAACACACACAAAATCATAGCAGATAGAAAAACTAGGTGTCATGGCAAATAAGAAGAAAAGAAAGACTCAGGATCATTTAGTTCTCAGTACAGAGTGATCTTCGCTTAGCCTGATGTTTATACAGCCTGACCGCGGTTGAGAGAAAGGATCTCCGATAGCGCTCCTTCTCACACTTGGGGTGAAGCAGTCGGTCACTGACAGTACTGCCCAGTGCTTTCACAGTCTCATACATGGGATGGGAATTGTTCTCCAGCATGGAGGTCACCACGGACAGTATCCTTCTGTCACCCACCACCTGTACCGGGTCCAGGGGGCCCCCCAGGACAGAGCTAGCCCTTCTAACCAGCCTGTCAAGTCTATTTCTGTCCCTGGCTGGTATGCTACTCCCCAAGCAGGCCACTACGAAGAAGATGGCTGAAGAAACCACAGAGTTGAAAAAGGCCCTAAGAAGTGGTCCCTGGACTCCAAAGGTCCTCAGTCTCCTGAGCAGGTAGAGCCTGCTGTGACCCTTTCTGTGCAGCATATCCAGGTGATCAGCCCAGTTCAGTTTATTATTGAGGAGTACAACCAGGTACTTATAGGTCTTGACTATCTCAATGCCCATTCCCTGGATCTCCACCGGATTTGGAGCACGTCTCTGCTTACTAAAGTCAACCACCATCTCCTTGATCTTCCCATCATTAATCCTGAGGTGGTTCTGCTGGAACCATTTTACAAAATCCCGGTTTAAGTCTTTTTATTCCACATCGTCTCCATCTGTGATGAGACCTACTATTGCAGTCATCGGAGTACTTTTGCAAGTAACAGCTGTATGAGCTGTGCCTAAAGTCAGCAGTGTAAAGAGTGAAGAGGAAAAGGGCAAGAACTGTACCTTGTGGTGCCCCCGTATTACAGATCACAGCTCTACCATGATTACATTTATGATAAATAAAGAGAAAGATCGCTTGCACATCCTGGTGTGACGTCCATCTTTAAGATAGATCACAGTGTCATACACATAGCCCCAGGCTCTCAAATACTGAGGTCAGTTTGTGAGATAGTCTAGGATCCAGTTGGACAGGTGATGGTCCTCTCCAACAAGGTCCAGCTTGTCTCTCAGTAGCCCTGGCTGAATGGTGCTAAACCATTGGAGAAATCAAAGAACATTATTCTCACAATGTTCCCTGGTTTCTCCAGGTGAGAAAGAGCTCTGTGAAGAAGGATGGCATCATCCAACCCAATGCCTGACCGATAGGCAAACTGTAGATGGTCCAGGGCAGAGCTCACCAGAGATCGGAGATGTGTCAGGACCAGTCTCTCTAGAACCTTCATCAAGTGGGATGTCAGAGCTACAGCTCTGTAGCCATTGAGGAATTGTGGATGAGGTGTCTTTGGAAGTGGTACCACAATAGATGTTTTCCACAGTTGTGGTACCACTCCCACTTTTGAAGGGGCGGCAATTTTACCTTTCTTTTTTTTTTCTAAACTAGCCCAAGACAGGCCGCTCTGAAAACAAAACTGAGCGGACTTGTCCTGGGCTGGTTTAGACCTCTGCGTCTCAGCGTCCTGGGTGAAGAAGAGGAGGTGGCAGCAGCAGCTCCATCAAGGGATCGCAGGTAGGTGAGTGAGAATTCTGTTGTTTTTTTAATAGATTGTTACCTGCTGGAGTATGCCCAGCAGGTAATGGCTTATTTACCTACCAATCCCCAGTCCTGCTCATGGTCGCCCCCCGCCCCCCGCTTTCCCTTCTGTTATAGGACACAGAAGCAGCTGTGATTAGGAGCGTGTCTGCAAACCCCCCAAAACAACCGCTATTATTATACTCGGGGGGGAGGGTCTTTTCAGAGATTTGAACTGGAACAGCGCGGCACAATATCCAGCAGGAGGGCAGACGAATCCCAAGCAGTGGAGGGGCAGTATTAAATGTATGATGTGGGGGGTGCTCGGAGGCCCTGGGGAACGCCCAGGGTGCTCTGTGGGGTTAGTTAGCATAAAGAAATAAATAGTGGGAAGAACATAAAAGGTAAAGGTAGTAGTAGAATAGTAGAATAACCTTTTAAAAGCTATTCAGACATGTGTTTAGCTCAAAACTATTTTTCCCAATGATAGACTCCCTTTATTTTATTTTAAATTTAGTTTTTATTGAGCAATTTTTTTTCAAATACAGGAAAGGAAAAAGAAAGCAGGAAAAATAATAACACGAGAGACTCCTGTAATGTCCCGGTACTGCTAGTCCAATTCCCTCTAATGCAGACCGAGATAGCATGGACATTTTCATATAAGGTAAATATTTTCCTCCCCCTTCATTCCTTCTATATATTTCTATTCTTCCAGAGCCAGCACACAGGGGGTCTATTAATGCGCCATCTTGTGGATGTTTTTGTGAACTGCACCTGCCTATACTTTGCCATTGTAATTTGAGTTGTAACTGTAAAGGGAGTGTCCATTATGATTAGCTGACCTCCAGGACCAATGAGGCTCCCTTGACTGGCCTGGAGGGAGAGTTGAGTGACCACCCTCTCTAGAGGGGGTTGGGGACGTTTTTGGCTGATGTTTTTGTGTGGGGCTACAAGTGTAGACACAGCTGTGAGACAGAGCACATGGAGCATGGATAATGGCTTCCGACTTATCAGGGTGCACCAAGCAGAGATGTCTTCTTCCCTATCTTCAAGGCCCTTCTCAGAGAGTGTTTTCCTCTGAAGCTCTAATCTTACAAGTGCTGAAGTTGATGGACCTGGTTATCCATACATCTGGGACCCCCCACGTATATCTCTATCCAAGTAAGTCTTTGGGACAAATCTATATTTAAAGAAGCCCATAGCTAGTCTGGCAGAAATTGAGAATCTCCCGCTGCTAAGAAAAATTGTATTTGTTCTTCTACATACGTGTACCCAGTTTGTTGAGGACTAACCCCCTGGATACAGGCCATCTTTACAAGTATATACAAGTTAACTGCCAAGCAACCACTATCCAAAGCATTCTGCCCCATCCTCTGCTAATTGGACACTACCTGCAAAGATCGCTGTATTGTATGTGAAGAAGTCCTCCATATGTACATGTGTATTACTTTGTCCTGCTAGTAAAAAGAAAAGCAACGATTACCCCCGAAGCCTGGTTGTCTGTTGTCATTGTCAGATATCACGCAGGGGAGGGTAGTCGGGGACATCAAAAAGGGAAATTTTGTGCACATTCGGGACCCAGGGACTCCCTGCAAGCCGGCCACATCTGATATATTACCGTGATACTAGCCCTGGCCCTCCTGAGTGTTGCACTCTCTTTAAAGAACCACCCACTTCAACTGTGACTCCGCCCATTCCCATGCAATTCTCTTTGTGCCCCCAAGCAGTTTAATGCCCCTATAGTCGACCCATAATGATATGTCCCTACATTATACTGTCATCCCCCTTTAGCTACCCCCACATTAAGGTCCCGCAGAATCCGAGACAGTTGGGAGGCATAGCATTGCGATCCTGGGGGTACCATGGCCATATCTTCTATCAGAGGTGGCAACATTGGGCCACAATGTGACTCCAGTCACTTACATTGGGGCGAACTTTAGCTGTGTTACACGAGTTCTGTCCAAAACACAATGTAGCTCTAGTCTGAGACGTGTGTATGGGGGGTTGTATAAAAATCGCAGCACAATCATCGCAAGTTGCAGAGCAATGCGACATTATGTGAGACATTGCTGCTATAAGATGGGAGATGATCCCAGTACTGACAGGTGAGAGCTATAATGTCGCATCACCGCACTGTATGCACAAGGACTTCTACCTCATACAAATAATGACAGTCACAATGGTAAAGGCTAAATACTAGACGCCGAAAGGACCTTCTGACGTCACAAGGTCACATGACCGGATAGGCATGTCTTTAATTGTAACCAGGACCTACCACTGTATCCTGTGTAGTGGAGCAACATGGAGACCTGCGAGGTGCAGGGTGTAGTGAGGGGAAAGATACAGTAGGTGGAATGCAGGGAGTAGTGTAGAGGGAGAGAGATGTAAGATTTGGGGGAGAGGTGTGGGCGCAGGGTGTAGTTTGGGGGGAGAGATGTGGGGTGCATGGTGAACTGTGGGGGAGAGATGTGGGGTGCATGGTGTACTGTGGGGGAGAGATGTGGGGTGCATGGTGAACTGTGGGGGAGAGATGTGGGGTGCATGGTGTACTGTGGGGGAGAGATGTGGGGTGCATGGTGTACTGTGGGGAGAGATGTGGGGTGCATGGTGAACTGGGGAGAGATGTGGGGTGCATGGTGAACTGGGGAGAGATTTGGGGTGCATGGTGAACTGTGGGGGAGAGATGTGGGGTGCATGGTGAACTGGGGAGAGATGTGGGGTGCATGGTGAACTGTGGGGGAGAGATGTGGGGTGCATGGTGAACTGTGGGGAGAGATGTGGGGTGCATGGTGTACTGTGGGGAGAGATGTGGGGTGCATGGTGTACTGTGGGGGAGAGATGTGGGGTGCATGGTGAACTGTGGGGGAGAGATGTGGGGTGCATGGTGTACTGTGGGGGAGAGATGTGGGGTGCATGGTGTACTGTGGGGAGAGATGTGGGGTGCATGGTGTACTGTGGGGGAGAGATGTGGGGTGCATGGTGAACTGTGGGGGAGAGATGTGGGGTGCATGGTGTACTGTGGGGGAGAGATGTGGGGTGCATGGTGTACTGTGGGGAGAGATGTGGGGTGCATGGTGAACTGGGGAGAGATGTGAGGTGCATGGTGAACTGTGGGGGAGAGATGTGGGGTGCATGGTGTACTGTGGGGGAGAGATGTGGGGTGCATGGTGTACTGTGGGGAGAGATGTGGGGTGCATGGTGTACTGTGGGGGAGAGATGTGGGGTGCATGGTGAACTGTGGGGGAGAGATGTGGGGTGCATGGTGTACTGTGGGGAGAGATGTGGGGTGCATGGTGTACTGTGGGGGAGAGATGTGGGGTGCATGGTGAACTGTGGGGGAGAGATGTGGGGTGCATGGTGTACTGTGGGGGAGAGATGTGGGGTGCATGGTGTACTGTGGGGGAGAGATGTGGGGTGCATGGTGAACTGGGGAGAGATTTGGGGTGCATGGTGAACTGTGGGGGAGAGATGTGGGGTGCATGGTGAACTGGGGAGAGATGTGGGGTGCATGGTGAACTGTGGGGGAGAGATGTGGGGTGCATGGTGAACTGTGGGGAGAGATGTGGGGTGCATGGTGTACTGTGGGGAGAGATGTGGGGTGCATGGTGTACTGTGGGGGAGAGATGTGGGGTGCATGGTGAACTGTGGGGGAGAGATGTGGGGTGCATGGTGTACTGTGGGGGAGAGATGTGGGGTGCATGGTGTACTGTGGGGAGAGATGTGGGGTGCATGGTGTACTGTGGGGGAGAGATGTGGGGTGCATGGTGAACTGTGGGGGAGAGATGTGGGGTGCATGGTGTACTGTGGGGGAGAGATGTGGGGTGCATGGTGTACTGTGGGGAGAGATGTGGGGTGCATGGTGAACTGGGGAGAGATGTGAGGTGCATGGTGAACTGTGGGGGAGAGATGTGGGGTGCATGGTGTACTGTGGGGGAGAGATGTGGGGTGCATGGTGTACTGTGGGGAGAGATGTGGGGTGCATGGTGTACTGTGGGGGAGAGATGTGGGGTGCATGGTGAACTGTGGGGGAGAGATGTGGGGTGCATGGTGTACTGTGGGGGAGAGATGTGGGGTGCATGGTGTACTGTGGGGAGAGATGTGGGGTGCATGGTGTACTGTGGGGGAGAGATGTGGGGTGCATGGTGAACTGTGGGGGAGAGATGTGGGGTGCATGGTGTACTGTGGGGGAGAGATGTGGGGTGCATGGTGTACTGTGGGGGAGAGATGTGGGGTGCATGGTGAACTGGGGAGAGATGTGGGGTGCATGGTGAACTGTGGGGGAGAGATGTGGGGTGCATGGTGAACTGTGGGGGAGAGATGTGGGGTGCATGGTGAACTGGGGAGAGATGTGGGGTGCATGGTGAACTGTGGGGAGAGATGTGGGGTGCATGGTGTACTGTGGGGAGAGATGTGGGGTGCATGGTGTACTGTGGGGGAGAGATGTGGGGTGCATGGTGAACTGTGGGGGAGAGATGTGGGGTGCATGGTGTACTGTGGGGGAGAGATGTGGGGTGCATGGTGTACTGTGGGGAGAGATGTGGGGTGCATGGTGAACTGGGGAGAGATGTGAGGTGCATGGTGAACTGGGGAGAGATGTGGGGTGCATGGTGAACTGTGGGGAAGAGATGTGGGGTGCATGGTGAACTGTGGGGGAGAGATGTGGGGTGCATGGTGAACTGGGGAGAGATGTGGGGTGCATGGTGTACTGTGGGGGAGAGATGTGGGGTGCATGGTGAACTGTGGGGAGAGATGTGGGGTGCATGGTGTACTGTGGGGAGAGATGTGGGGTGCATGGTGTACTGTGGGGGAGAGATGTGGGGTGCATGGTGAACTGTGGGGGAGAGATGTGGGGTGCATGGTGTACTGTGGGGGAGAGATGTGGGGTGCATGGTGTACTGTGGGGGAGAGATGTGGGGTGCATGGTGAACTGTGGGGGAGAGATGTGGGGTGCATGGTGAACTGTGGGGGAGAGATGTGGGGTGCATGGTGTACTGTGGGGGAGAGATGTGGGGTGCATGGTGAACTGGGGAGAGATGTGGGGTGCATGGTGAACTGTGGGGGAGAGATGTGGGGTGCATGGTGAACTGTGGGGGAGAGATGTGGGGTGCATGGTGTACTGTGGGGGAGAGATGTGGGGTGCATGGTGAACTGGGGAGAGATGTGGGGTGCATGGTGAACTGTGGGGGAGAGATGTGGGGTGCATGGTGAACTGTGGGGAGAGATGTGGGGTGCATGGTGTACTGTGGGGAGAGATGTGGGGTGCATGGTGTACTGTGGGGGAGAGATGTGGGGTGCATGGTGAACTGTGGGGGAGAGATGTGGGGTGCATGGTGTACTGTGGGGGAGAGATGTGGGGTGCATGGTGTACTGTGGGGGAGAGATGTGGGGTGCATGGTGTACTGTGGGGGAGAGATGTGGGGTGCATGGTGAACTGTGGGGGAGAGATGTGGGGTGCATGGTGAACTGTGGGGGAGAGATGTGGGGTGCATGGTGTACTGTTGGGGAGAGATGTGGGGTGCATGGTGAACTGTGGGGGTTGGATGTGGGGTGCATGGTGTACTGTGGGGGACAGATGTGGGGTGCATGGTGAACTGGGGAGAGATGTGGGGTGCATGGTGTACTGTGGGGGTTGGATGTGGGGTACACGATTGACTGTGGGGGAGAGGTGGGGTGCATGGTGACTGTGGGGAGAGATGTTGGGTGCATGGTGTACTGTGGGCAGGGCCGGCTCCAGGTTTTTATGGGCCTTTGGGCGACAGAGCCTCAGTGGGACCCCTTGTAAAGGAGGTGGGGGAGTTGAGACACTGTGCATCACAGATGAAGTGAGTGACGTCACGCAGGAGTGTGGTGTCACCAACGCCATACCTCCCAATTTTTAAAGCGTAGAAAGGGGCTCTGTGCACCGCGGAAAATTTGGCTCCACACACTTTTATGTTGACTCTGCCCATTCTCATTTATTTATCATGTGCTCCCACACAGTATAATCCTCCTACAGTCACCCATAAATTATATGCCCCCCTCCATCTCTCCCTCAGTTTCATATACACTCTTCCTCTGCCCCCAGTTTCATGCCCCCCCCCCTCCATCTCTGTCCCCAGTTTCATCACGTTCTCCCCCTTCATCTGCTCACAGTTTCATGTCCCCCCCCATCTGCCCCAGTGTCATGCTGTTCCACCCCCCCATCTGCCCCAGTGTCATAGTGTCATGCCGTTCCCTCCGCCTCAGGTTCCGGTCCAAAATACCCCAAGTGAACCCAGCCTAAGGATTACATAAGAGGCACAAAGAAACTCCTCCATTGGCAGTGCAGAGGTGATTGACAATGTACTTTAGGTTAAAGCCCCACATAGGGGGCCACAGCCAAAAAGCCCTGCAGGAAAAACCTCTGTGGAAACACATTGCTGTCTTCCCACAGCGCCTTTCACATAAAATGTGCAGTTTTCCTCTGCGGACTTTCTACTTTAGTTATATTTATAGGGAGTCTGCCAGCGTTTCCATGTGCTGCAATGTACATTTGTGGATGGGATTCGCTAGACTCCTATCCACTTTGCAGGGCCTGTAAAATGCTGCGGTTTTTTGCTCTGGTGTTTCTGCCACGTTGGGCTTCAGCCTTAAAAGACACATGGGGAGCTGTGGGAAACTTGTTTCGGGGGCTCTGAGCTGTGGAGTGCTTAACACTATGGGGGTGCACTAGAGAGATGTAGAATGCTTGTGAGGGGGTGCACAGGAAATATATGGATATTGGTGAAATGCTAGCATTGCGGGAGTAGGCTTATAGGAGCTATCTGGTGACCACAAGGTAACCCCTCCCCGTGGGCATCATGCACAGGGGTGATAAGAGATTGGGTGTTTTGCACACCAGTCTTAGTGGAATGGCTGCTCTCCATCCATTTCAGTGATTTCAGACCACTGGAGAAAGCCAAAGTATAAAACAATGCTTGTTGGGACTAGGCAAGCCCTTTAAGGTTCATGGGGGATAGTAACAGTGTGGGGGGTAAACTGGAGGGACATGGAGGACGGTGCAGTGCTTGTTAGTAATGTGGGGTACACTCGAGGGATAGCGGGATGCTTGTTAGTAATGTGGGGTACACTGGAGGGACATGGGGGGATAGTGTGGTGCTTGTTAGTAATGTGGGGTACACTGGAGGGACATGGGGGGATAGTGTGGTGCTTGTTAGTAATGTGGGGTACATTGGAGGGATATGAGGGATAGCGGGATACTTGTTAGTAATGTGGGGTACACTGGAGGGACATGCAGGATAGTGTGGTGCTTGTTAGTAATGTGGGGTACACTGGAGGGACATGGAGGACAGTGCGGTGCTTGTTAGTAATGTGGGGTACACTGGGGGAATATGAGGGATAGCGGGAGGCTTGTTAGTAATGTGGGGTACACTGGAGGGATATGGGGGATAGTCCGGTGCTTGTTAGTAATGTGGGGATACACCGGAGGGACATGGAGGATAGTGCGGTGCTTGTTAGTAATGTGGGGTACACTGGAGGGACTTAGGGGGATAGTGCGGTGCTTGTTAGTAATGTGGGGTACACTGGAGGGATATGAGGGATAGCGGGATGCTTGTTAGTAATGTGGGGTACACTGGAGGGATATGGGGGATAGTGCGGTGCTTGTTAATAATGTGGGGTACACTGGAGGGACATAGGGGATAGTGTGGTGCTTGTTAGTAATGTGGGGATACACCGGAGGGACTTGGGGGGATAGTGCAGTGCTTGTTAATAATGTGGGGTACACTGGAGGGATATGGGGGATAGTGCGGTGCTTGTTAATAATGTGGGGTACACTGGAGGGACATGGAGGACAGTGCGGTGCTTGTTAGTAATGTGGGGGTACACTGGAGGGACATGGGGGATAGTGCGGTGCTTGTTAGTAATGTGGGGTACACTGGAGGGACATGGGGGATAGTGTGGTGCTTGTTAGTAATGTGGGGTACACTGGAGGGATATAGGGGATAGTGCGGTGCTTGTTAATAATGTGGGGTACACTGGAGGGACATAGGGGATAGTGCGGTGCTTGTTAATAATGTGGGGTACACTGGAGGGACATAGGGGATAGTGCGGTGCTTGTTAGTAATGTGGGGTACACTGGAGGGACTTAGGGGATAGTGCGGTGCTTGTTAATAATGTGGGGTACACTGGAGGGACATAGGGGATAGCGGGATGCTTGTTAGTAATGTGGGGTACACTGGAGGGATTTAGGGGATAGTGCGGTGCTTGTTAATAATGTGGGGTACACTGGAGGGACATAGGGGATAGTGCGGTGCTTGTTAATAATGTGGGGTACACTGGAGGGACTTAGGGGGATAGTGCGGTGCTTGTTAGTAATGTGGGGTACACTGGAGGGATATGAGGGATAGCGGGATGCTTGTTAGTAATGTGGGGTACACTGGAGGGATATGGGGGATAGTGCGGTGCTTGTTAATAATGTGGGGTACACTGGAGGGACATAGGGGATAGTGTGGTGCTTGTTAGTAATGTGGGGATACACCGGAGGGACTTGGGGGGATAGTGCAGTGCTTGTTAATAATGTGGGGTACACTGGAGGGACATGGAGGACAGTGCGGTGCTTGTTAGTAATGTGGGGGTACACTGGAGGGACATGGGGGATAGTGCGGTGCTTGTTAGTAATGTGGGGTACACTGGAGGGACATGGGGGATAGTGCGGTGCTTGTTAGTAATGTGGGGTACACTGGAGGGATATAGGGGATAGTGCGGTGCTTGTTAATAATGTGGGGTACACTGGAGGGACATAGGGGATAGTGCGGTGCTTGTTAATAATGTGGGGTACACTGGAGGGACATAGGGGATAGTGCGGTGCTTGTTAGTAATGTGGGGTACACTGGGGGGACATAGGGGATAGTGCGGTGCTTGTTAATAATGTGGGGTACACTGGAGGGACATAGGGGATAGTGCGGTGCTTGTTAGTAATGTGGGGTACACTGGAGGGACTTAGGGGATAGTGCGGTGCTTGTTAATAATGTGGGGTACACTGGAGGGACATAGGGGATAGCGGGATGCTTGTTAGTAATGTGGGGTACACTGGAGGGACTTAGGGGATAGTGCGGTGCTTGTTAATAATGTGGGGTACACTGGAGGGACATAGGGGATAGTGCGGTGCTTGTTAATAATGTGGGGTACACTGGAGGGACATAGGGGATAGTGCGGTGCTTGTTAGTAATGTGGGGTACACTGGAGGGACATAGGGGATAGTGCGGTGCTTGTTAGTAATGTCGGGTACACTGGAGGGACATAGGGGATAGTGCGGTGCTTGTTAGTAATGTGGGGTACACTGGAGGGACATGGGTGATAGTGTGGTGCTTGTTAGTAATTTGAGGTACACTGGAGGGACATGGAGAATAGTGCGGTGCTTGTTAGTAATATGGGGTACACTGGAGGGACATGGGGGCTAGAAGGATGATTGTTAGTAATGTGGGGATACACCGGAGGGATATGGAGGATAGTGGGATATACCTGGATGTAGTTATAGCTGCACTCATTAGTATCGGGTCTCCATTATACAATACTGTGAAGACCCAGTGGCTATGATGGCCGCCATCTTTAAAGGTCCAGCATGTACTATTAAGGATGTCGGGAAGGGATATAATTATTTAAAGGGATCCTATCATTCAAACGCATTTTTTTATGACTAACACGTCGGAATAGCCTTAAAGGGATCCTATCATTTAAACACTTTTTTTTTCTAGCTGACCCATCGGAATAGCCTTAAGAAAGGCTATTCATCTCCTACCTTTGTCCGTCTGCAGCCCGTCGTTCGGTAGAAATACCAGTTTTTACCAGTATGCAAATGAGTTCTTTCGCAGCACTGGGGGCGTTCCAAATGCTGCCAGAGAACTCTCTCCAGTGACGCCTCCATCTTCAACAGCAACCGCCTCTTCTGCATCTTCTCTGGGGTCACACTTCGGCGCCTGCGCAATCTGTATGCCATCGGGACGCAGGCAAGAGCCACTACGTGCACATGCGCAGTACGATCCTGTTCTCCATACAACTACAGGAGTGTACTGTGCATGCGTGCGTAGCGGCCTCCAAAAAAATGGCTGCTGTCCGGCTCGGGCCTGCGTCCCGATGGCAGAGCAGACTGCGCAGGCGCCGGAGTGTGACCCCAGCTGGATGAAGACGTAGAAGAGGTGGTTGCTGTTGATGATGGAGGAGTCGCTAGAGAGAGTTCTCTGGCAGCATTGGGGGCACCCCCAGTGCTGTCTGAGTGCTGGGGCCCACCCCCAGTGCTGTGAAAGAACTAACTTGCATACCAGTAAAAACCTGGTATTTCTACCGAACTGCAGGCCTTAGACGACGGATAAAGGTAGGAGACAAATAGCCTTTCTTAAGGCTATTCCGACAACTAGAAAAAAAAAGTGTTTAAATGATAGGATCCCTTTAAGAAAGGCTATTCATCTCCTACGTTTTGTTGTCTTCTCCATGCCACCTTTTGCCTGCAGAACTACAGGAGTGTACTGCACCTGCTCACGTAAGCGGCCACAAAAAAATGGCTGAGGTCCGCTGGCAAAGCCGACTTGCGCATGCGTTGAATTCTGACCGAACACGTGCCGAAAGAAGATGAAGAGGCCATTGCTGACGAAGATGGAGGCAGTGCTGCAGAGAGTTCTCTTGCAGCATTAGGGCCGCCCCCAGTGCTGTCTCAGTGCTGGGGCCCGCTCCCAGTGCTGTGAGAGCTTATTTGCATACCGACAAAAAACAGGATTTCAGGCGCAGAGAAGACAACGAAATGTAGGAGATGAAGAGGCCGTTGCTGACGAAGATGGAGGCGACGCTGGAGAGAGTGAGTTCTCTCTCGGCATTGGGGACGCCCTCGGTGCTGTTTGAGCACTGGGGCCCACTCCCAGTGCTGCGAGAGAACTAATTTGAATACAGACAAAAACCGGGATTTCAGGCGAACGGCGGCACGGAGAAGACAACGAAATGTAGGAGAATAGCTTTTCTTAAGGCTATTCCAACGTGTTAGTCATAAAAAAAAAATGCGTTTGAATAATAGGATCCCTTTAAAAGTGACCTCTGAGTTTGTTCATGTTTTGCTGTTATTTTGTTGTTTTTACTTTATTTTTTTGCCCAAAAAATAAAATTTAATAAAAATAAGTGTAAATAGTGTTTTCTGAGTGTCATAACTTTAATAGTAAGAAATCCACCAATTAGCTATAACTTACCCCACCCCCACCTGTTGTGTCACCAAAGCGACTCTGACCCATCAAGGCACAACAAGATCTCTGCATACAGTGGTGGAAGACCTAGAACATGATGGAGTAAGGTTACGTTCACACTACTGTTATGCACATCCGTTACTGTCATAGGATGAGAGCAACAGACATAGATGGAGCCTCCTCATCCTCCTGCGTCTGTTCCCATTGACTAGAATGTTAAAAAACCCCATTAAGGACGCCGTCTTCTGTCTCCTTTTTTCTGTTTCTTGTGTTTCTTACGTTATTTTGTAAAGGAAGGAAAATGTCCGGCGCGCGCAACTTATTCTACAGTCAGAAAACTCAACATAAATGATGGGAGGCGGAGGACAGACGGGAGGCGGAGGACAGACGGGAGGCGGAGGACAGACGGGAGACGGAGGACAGACGGGAGGTGGAGAACAGACGGGAGGCGGAGGACAGACAGGAGACAGCGTCCATCATGTTGTTTACATTAGTGATAACGGGAATGGTCACTGACTGTCTCTGTCCATTTGTCTGCTGCAGTTTATGTTTGTTGCTGACGGACATTAGCCAGGGCAGCCTGAACCCGCCCTAGGGCTGCTATTACACAGGTGTGTTTTTGATCAGAGTAGAAACAACAGCACATGCGCTAATGTGACTAAAGACCACATGTGTAATGGCACCCTAAGGCCGGCTTCACATGGACACATTTGGTTGTCAGTAGTATAGTTGTTTATGATGCTAGGAGCTCGGCTTCCTCGCAGCTTCAGTGTCCCATACTGTAATGTCCGTGTGAAGCCGGCCTAGGGGTTACTAATATGTGAGGTGCCTGGAGGCAATAATTAAGTAACTCCACTATGGAGATCCTTATGAAAAAGTTTGGGCACCCCTATTAATCTTAATCATTTTTAGTTCTAAATATTTTGGTGTTTGCAGCAGCCATTTTAGTTTGTTTATATCTAATAACTGATGGACACAGTAATATTTCAGGACTGAAATGAGGTTTATTGTACTAACAGAAAATGTGCAATATGCATTAAACCAAAATTTGACCGGTGCAAAAGTCTGGGCACCTCAACAGAAAAGTGACATTAGTATTTAGTAGATCCTCCTCTTGCAAAGATAACAGCCTCTAGTCGCTTCCTGTAGCTTTTAATCAGTTCCTGGATCCTGGATGAAGGGATTTTGGACCATTCCTCTTTACAAAACAATTCAAGTTCAGTTAAGTTTGATGGTCGCCGAGCATGGACAGCGGTGTTTTGGAACTTTGAGGAAAGGAAATTTATTCTAAAATGCTACTACCATCACTCGAATTAGAGATAAGTTTGAAGCTGATGGAACTGTTCAGGACGTCCATAAGAAGCGATCCTGAAGACCACGTACCTCGACAAGCCCCATAAAAGAAGAAAGATTAATGGAAACGTTTCAACGAAGTCCAAGAAAGTCTTTGCGGCAAGCTAGTCCTGAGGTAGGGATTTCAAAATCATCAGTCCATCGCACCATGAAACGTTGTCAGTGGAGAAGTTACATTCCAAGATTAGTCCATGCTCTTAATGACGATGATCCAGACCGAAGAGTACAGTATTGCGAGTGGTACTTGGAACCATGTAACGAAGATGCACACTTTCCCACAAAGATTGTGAGGTCACATTCAAATTAAATGGTTCGGTTAACAGAGACAATTGCACCTACTGGGGACCTGAGAATAACACATGGTAGTGTGGAGGTGCCCCATCTTTCTTCTTTTATGGGGCTTGTCGAGGTACGTGGTCTTCCGGAACGCTTCTTATGGATGTCCTGAACAGTTCTATCAGCTTCAAATTTATCTCTAATTCCAGTGATGGTAACTCGTGTAGGTGGTTCTTTGTTAAACTCCCTCCTAAATTGTCTTTGCACTTCTACTGCGTTTTCAGACTTCCAGTAGCATTTTAGAATAAATTTCCTTTCTTCAAAGTCAAGTCTGTACAGTAGGCCATCACTCAGTTTAATGGGTTCAGTCTATAAAGAAAGAATAAATAATTGAGTTATCAGCCTCTAAAGTGTGTATAAATTTTTTTGGGACACCCTGCACATGCGTGCATATATATGTGCACACACACGTATATATATGCACACACACATATATATGCGCACACATCTATATGCCTCCGTCACATACAATAGGCCTGACAGGCACATCTCTTTTACTTTCATTTCGATTTCCTCACCAGGGGGTGAGGAAACCCCCCTCCCCCCTCCAGGTAGTCTCCTGTCTCTAGCAGCTCTGTGAAACCTCATACCACAGTTGGATTGCATCCCTATGAAGGTCACTGATCACTTTTAGAGCACTTAAATTGCAAACAATAGATATTATAGGTATTTTTGTAGCCTGCGCCTGACAGGCACATTGTATGTGAACTCGTTAGAACCGATATTGTATGTGACGGAGGGATATATATATATATATATACACACACAAACACATGCACATATAAATGGTTTTTGGTTTTGGTTTCTTTTTGGTTTTGTTTGGTTTTGGTTTGTTTTGGGTTTTGGTTTTGTTTGATTTGTGGTTTTGGTTTGTTTTGGTTTTTGTTTCTTTTTGGTTTTTGGTTTTGGTTTCTTTTTGGTTTTGTTTGGTTTTGGTTGTTGGTTTTGGTTGGTCCTGATAATACTCGTCTATGGACGAGCGCTGTGAGAAGAGGGAGGGGGGCGTTCCTCCCGGCTTCACAGCACAGCGCGATTGGCGCCGCGAGGCAGAAGGACGTCTCTGGCTAATGGTCAGAAACGCCCTTCTGACCATAGAAGAGCTACGGTACCGGACCGTAAGCTCTTCACACCGGGCACAGATCGAGAAAGCCGACAGTCTGCTGAACTCAGCGCACTGTCAGCTTTCCGGCAGTATATAACACTGCATGTGCCCAGATATGGTGAAAGGTCCTCTTTAAAGTCATTTAAAATAAGTCTATAAAGTTCATGTGTACCTCCTTCTACCACCTAGTGCAATAAAATCACTATTCCTCACCGAGTGGCAAATCTTTTTATGCAGGCGTGTGTTCTGTGATACCTAATCCGTATGTAGGTTGTTCACCCTGAATCTAGGTACTTGTTCACACCACTCTCTATAGCTCACCTAAGCTGACAGGTGCTCGTTCTGTTCGATTAAAAATTTTTTAATCGTCTCCTGATGATCTTGATGAAACGCGTAGAGACGCTATAATATAAGGGACAAACATATCTGATGTCCTAGAATATCAATCTGTCCTCACAGATACAGGCAGAATAACTAGCAGGGTCCAGAGCTGCAGGTTCTCATAAGTGTCCAGGCTCAGGCAGAGACTCCCAGCACAGTCAATTTGAAACACAAATGTTTGAGGAGGGGAGAGGGAGCGGTCAGAATGAGCACCTGTCAGCTTAGGTGAGCTATAGAGAGTGGTGTGAACAAGTACCTAGATTCAGGGTGAACACCCGACATACGGATTAGGTATCACAGAACACACGCCTGCATAAAAAGATTTGCCACTCGGTGAGGAATAGTGATTTTATTGCACTAGGTGGTAGAAGGAGGTACACATGAACTTTATAGACTTATTTTAAAAACTTTAATAAAAGTTAGGTTTTAATCTTGATTTTTGTTGCTGTGGGGATACCCCTTTCTGGTCTTGTATGAATTACTGGTAATCCCAGATCCTTGCATAGAAAGCCATACTGAAGACCCTGCTTCTGTCCTATGAAGACATCTTGGGGCTTTTTGGATCTATGGAACCAGCTACCCCCAATGGCCAGGGGCGAGGCTTCTGCACTACAAATACAGGAGGAAAGTATATCCATTTACACTCATAAATAATGATTCTGGAAGGGGGCAAATACTTTTTAAGTCTTATATGCGCGCATATATATATATATATATATATATATATATGTGTGCGTGCATATATATATATATATATATATATATATATATATATATATATATGTTTGTGCATATGTGCAGTGGCGTAACTAGGAATGGTGGGGCCCCGTGGCGAACTTTTGACATGCCCCCCCCCCCCCCCTGAACCGACACAGACGTCGAAGGCCTCGACCGACCCCCTCCTCCGGACTCTATTATGTCCCTTAGTAAGCCCTGCACACAGTATGATTCCCCATAGTGGCCCCTGCACACAGTATTATCCCCCATAGTGGCCCCTGCACACAGTATTATCCCCCACAGTGGCCCCTGTACACAGTATTATCCCCCACAGTGGCCCCTGTACACAGTATTATCCCCCATAGTGGCCCCTGCACACAGTATTATCCCCCATAGTGCCCCCTGCTGTTAAATATTATATTTACAATATTCTCTAGCAGACATGGGGTTAACACTCTACTGACATCACATATTGCTATATTTTGGGAACATGGGTGCGGTTAGAGTACACCATAGTAGAAATCTCCTTACATAGCAGCAAGATGGAAGGTAACACCCCCTCTCATGAATATAAATTAGTGATAAATACACATGTCTAGGGTCTGTCTTTGGGAAGACCAGAAGGTCTGTCTTTGGGAACACCAGGGTGGGTGGTCCAGGCAGATGGACATCCATGGACGTCGTAACCAGCCCAAGTCCACCAACCAGATGACAAGCATGAACCAAGCTGTAACTACAAGATATCCAGATGATTTAACTTCTCTGAAGATGTAAGCTATTGACATTGACTGATATTTGTGTTATTTGGACACTTTCCCTGTTCCTGTCTTTTCCTTCAAGATATTAATAAACCCTTACATTGATTTATAACAAGCTGACTTCTTCCTCACATCGTGATATGGCCTACAACACGTGGCACAAGTCTATCCCGCAAATACAAGATATATAACACCTGCACACAGTATTATGTCCCTTACTGGCCCCTGCACACAGTATTATGTCCCTTACTGGCCCCTGCACACAGTATTATCCCCCATAGTGGCCCCTGCAGACAGTATTATACCCCATAGTGGACACCCATAAACAATTATTATACTTTGGGGTCTTTTCAGACCCCAGAGTATAATAATCGGAGACCCGGGGGGAATAAAAACATAAAAAATTACTGTTTCTTACCTGTCTCCGGCTCTTACGCTGTCTTCTCCGCTGGCGTCCTTATTAAATGACGTCAGACGTCACATGACCTGGGACGCAGGCCGGGTTCATGTGACGTCAGAAAGGAGGCCTGGCAGGATCGTGGAGAGGTAAGTAACACTGTTTGTTATGTTCCCTTACCTCTCCCGATCCGCCGATCATTATACTCGGGGGTCTGCAAAGACCCCCGAGTATAATGATAGTATTTGTGGGGCCCGCGGTGTCACTTACCAATCCCGGCCCTGCCAGGATCGACAAGTGAATAGGGGCCCTAACGGCCTATTTAAAAGAAAAAAAAAAAAAAAAAAAAAAAGCAGCGGTAGCGGCTGTCACCGGGCCCCCTAATGGCCCGGGCTCTGTGGCAGCGGCCTCCGCTGCCTCTATGGTAGTTACGTCCCTGCATATGTGCATGTGTGCGCACATACATATGCGCGCACATACATATGCGGGCACATATATATGCGTCCCACCCTGTATATGCGCGCACATATATATGCGTCCCACCCTGTATATGCGCGCACATATATATGCGCCCCACCCTGTATATGCGCGCACATATATATGCGCGCACATATATATGCGCGCACATATATATGCGCGCACATATATATGCGCGCACATATATATGCGCGCACATATATATGCGCGCACATATATATGCGCGCACATATATATGCGCGCACATATATATGCGCGCACATATATATGCGCGCACATATATATGCGCGCACATATATATGCGCGCACATATATATGCACCCCACCCTGTATATGCGCGCCCCACCCTGTATATGCGCACATATATATGCGCCCCACCCAGTATATGCGCGCACATATATATGCGCCCCACCCTGTATATGCGCGCACATATATATGCGTCCCACCCAGTATATGCGCGCACATATATATGCGCGCACATATATATGCTCCCCACCCTGTATATGCGCGCCCCACCCTGTATATGCGCGCCCCACCCTGTATATGCGCGCACATATATATGCGCGCACATATATATGCGCGCACATATATATGCGCGCACATATATATGCGCGCACATATATATGCACCACACCCTGTATATGCGCGCCCCACCCTGTATATGCGCGCACATATATATGCGTCCCACCCAGTATATGTGCACACATATATATATGCGCCCCACCCTGTATATGTGCGCACATATATATGCGCCCCACCCTGTATATGCGCGCACATATATATGCGTGCACATATATATGCGCGCACATATATATGCGCGCACATATATATGCGCGCACATATATATGCGCGCACATATATATGCGCGCACATATATATGCGCGCACATATATATGCTCCCCACCCTGTATATGCGCGCCCCACCCTATATATGCGCGCACATATATATGCGCGCACATATATATGCGCGCACATATATATGCGAGCACATATATATGCGAGCACATATATATGCACCCCACCCTGTATATGCGCGCCCCACCCTGTATATGTGCGCACATATATATGCGCCCCACCCTGTATATGTGCGCACATATATATGCGCCCCACCCTGTATATGTGCGCACATATATATGCGCCACACCCTGTATATGCACGCATATATATGCGTCCCACCCAGTATATGCGCGCACATATATATGCGCGCACATATATATGCTCCCCACCCTGTATATGCGCGCCCCACCCTGTACATACGCGCACATATATATGCGCGCACATATATATGCGCCCCACCCTGTATATGCGCGCACATATATATGCGTCCCACCCAGTATATGCGCGCACATATATATGCGCCCCACCCTATATATGCGCGCACATATATATGCGCCCCACCCTGTATATGCGCGCACATATATATGCGTCCCACCCTGTATATGCGCGCACATATATATGCGCGCACATATATATGCACCCCACCCTGTATATGCGCGCCCCAACCTGTATATGCGCGCACATATATATGCGTCCCACCCAGTATATGTGCGCACATATATATATGTGCCCACCCTGTATATGCGCGCACATATATATGCGCCCCACCCTGTATATGCGCGCACATATATATGCGCGTACATATATATGCGTCCCACCCAGTATATGCGCGCACATATATATGCGCGCACATATATATGCGCGCACATATATATGCACCCCACCCTGTATATGCGCGCACATATATATGCGTCCCACCCAGTATATGCGCGCACATATATATGCGCCCCACCCTGTATATGCGCGCACATATATATGCGCCCCACCCTGTATATGCGCGCACATATATATGCGCCCCACCCTGTATATTCGCGCACATATATATGCGCGCACATATATATGCGCGCACATATATATGCGTCCCACCCAGTATACGCGCGCACATATATATGCGCGCACATATATATGCGCGCACATATGTATGCGCGCACATATATATGCGCGCACATATATATGCGCGCACATATATATGCGTCCCACCCAGTATATGCGCGCACATATATATGCGCGCACATATATATGCGCGCACATATATATGCGCGCACATATATATGCGCGCACATATATATGCGCGCACATATATATGCGCCCCACCCTGTATATGCGCGCACATATACAGTCCTATGAAAAAGTTTGGGCACCCCTATTAATCTTAATCATTTTTTGTTCTAAATATTTTGGTGTTTGCAACAGCCATTTCAGTTTGATATATCTAATAACTGATGGACACAGTAATATTTCAGGATTGAAATGAGGTTTATTGTACTAACAGAAAATGTGCAATATGCATTAAACCAAAATTTGATCGGTGCAAAAGTATGGGCACCCTTATCATTTTATTGATTTGAATTCCCCTAACTACTTTTTACTGACTTACTGAAGCACAAAATTGGTTTTGTAACCTCAGTGAGCTTTGAACTTCATAGCCAGATGTATCCAATCATAAGAAAAGGTATTTAAGGTGGCCAATTGCAAGTTGATCTCCTATTTGAATCTCCTCTGAAGAGTGGCATCATGGGCTACTCAAAACAACTCTCAAATGATCTGAAAACAAAGATTGTTCAACATAGTTGTTCAGGGGAAGGATACAAAAAGTTGTCTCAGAGATTTAACCTGTCAGTTTCCACTGTGAGGAACATAGTAAGGAAATAGAAGACCACAGGGACAGTTCTTGTGAAGCCCAGAAGTGGCAGGCCAAGAAAAATATCAGAAAGACAGAGAAGAAGAATGGTGAGAACAGTCAAGGACAATCCACAGACCACCTCCAAAGAGCTGCAGCATCATCTTGCTGCAGATGGTGTCACTGTGCATCGGTCAACTATACAGCGCACTTTGCACAAATAGAAGTTGTATGGGAGAGTGATGAGAAAGAAGCAGTTTCTGCACATACGCCACAAATAGAGTTGCCTGAGGTATGCAAAAGCACATTTGGACAAGGCAGCTTCATTTTGGAAACAAAAATTGAGTTGTTTGGTTATAAAAAAAGGCGTTATGCAGGGCGTCCAAAAAGAAACAGCATTCCAAGAAAAACACATGCTACCCACTGTAAAATTTGGTGGAGGTTCCATCATGCTTTGGGGATGTGTGGCCAATGCCGGCATCGGGAATCTTGTTAAAGTTGAGAGTCGCATGGATTCCACTCAGTATCAGCAGATTCTTGAGAATAATGTTCAAGAATCAGTGACGAAGTTGAAGTTACGCCGGGGATGGATATTTCAGCAAGACAATGATCCAAAACACCGCTCCAAATCCTCAGGCATTCATGCAGAGGAACAATTACAATGTTCTGGAATGGCCATCCCAGTCCCCAGACCTGAATATCATTGAACATCTGTGGGATGATTTGAAGCGGGCTGTCCATGCTCGGCGACCATCTAACTTAACTGAACTTGAATTGTTTGTCCAAAATACCTTTATCCAGGATCCAGGAACTGATTAAAAGCTACAGGAAGCGACTAGAGGCTGTTATCTTTGCAAAAGGAGGATGTACTAAATATTATTGTCACTTTTCTGTTGAGGTGCCCATACTTTTGCACCGGTCAAATTTTGGTTTAATGCATATTGCACATTTTCTGTTAGTACAATAAACCTCATTTCAATCCTGAAATATTACTGTGTCCATCAGTTGTTAGATATATCAAACTGAAATGGCTGTTATAAACACCAAAATATTTAGAACTAAAAATGATTAAGATTAATAGGGGTGCCCAAACTTTTTCATAGGACTGTATATGCGCGCACATACATATGCGCGCACATACATATGCGCGCACATACATATGCGCGCACATACATATGCGCGCACATACATATGCACCCCACCCTGTATATGCGCTTACATATATATGCGCGCACATATATATGCACGCACATATAAATCAAATCAAATCCTTTATTGGCACGTCCGAATAGATATTTGGCATTGCCAAAGCTAGTAAAGTGTGTGTGTGTGTGTGTGGGGGGGGGTTTGGATTCGGGTGGGTATGAGGGGGTGGGGTGGTTGGTTTGGGGTATAACAGTCCGTGGAGTCTCATCTTCCTCTTCGTTGGTGACCGCTATATGGGGAGGTGATGGTGGAGTGGGGCGGGTATATTGGGATAAATATAACAGTCCGTGGAGTCTCATCTTCCTCTTATTTGGTGACAGCTTGCCACGTATTGGGCAGCGATCTCCACAGTGGCCTCTTCTTCTCCCAGTAGGATGTAGAGTTTCCTCTTCTCGTCTGCAGATATGAAGTCTGGGATGTGGGCACAGAGTCTTTGGTAGTAGACGGCCCTCACAGCTGAGTATTTGGTGCAGTGTAGCAGGAAGTGGGTCTCGTCTTCTAGGGCCCCCTGGTCACAGTGCTGGCACAGTCTGTTCTCCCGTGGCTTGTACGTCTGCCTGTGTCGCCCCGTCTCCATCTCCAGGTTGTGGGCGCTCAGTCTGTACCGGCTCAGGGTCTGTCTGTGCTTGGGGTGGCGTATTCTCTCTAGGTAGGTGGCCATGGTGTAGTCTCTTTGTAGGGATTGGTACACGGTGAGTTTCTTGGAGTTATTTATTTCGTTTCTCCATTCTTCAATGTACCGCTCTCTGTTTGCCTCTGTGGTCGCCTTTATTTCGGCCTTGGTTATCATCTGTTGGTGTTTTTGGTTTGGTGGTTGGCTGTTGTTTGGTTGGTGAGTGTCTGGTTTGCTCAGGTGGCTTAGCCATGCTTGATGGTGGTAGGAGTCAGGCTTGCTCCCCTGGATGTGTGCCTGGAAAGCTAGCGCCCTCTTCTGTATGGTGAGCCATAGGGGGAGTCTGCCTAGCTCTGCCCTGCAGGCCATGTTGGAGGTGTTGCGATGGACATGGAGCAGGTATTTGCAGAACTCCAGGTGGAAGTTCTCTGTTGGGCTGGAATCCCACTTTGTCTGGTCTGGGTAGGTGGCTGGGCAACTAACCTCGCTGCCATAGAGAAGGATCGGGGAGATGACTGCGTCAAATATCTTCAGCCAGACCCTCACCGGTGGTTTGAGGTGGTACAGTTGTCTTCTGATGGCGTAGAAGCTTCTGCAGGCTTTTGCTTTCAGGGTTTCTATTGCTGTTTTGAAGCTTCCTGATTGGCTGAGCTCCAGCCCCAGGTAGGCGTAGCTGTTGGTTTTCTCCAGTGTGGAGCCGTTCAGTGTGAATTGTGGGGTGGAGGCTTTATTGTGGCCCTTCTTCTGAAATACCATGACTTTGGTCTTCTTCTGGTTGATGGGTAGGGCCCATGTGGTGCTGAATTTTTCCAGCACTGACAGGCTTTCTAGGTGGGGGCCAGGAGTAGGAGGTCGTCGGCGTATAGCAGGAACTTCACCTCCCGGTGGTTCAGGGTGAGGCCTGGGGTTGGTGAGGGCTCCAGGGCTGTAGCCAGTTCATTGATATAGATGTTGAAGAGCGTTGGGCTCAGGCTACAGCCTTGTCTGACCCCTCGGGCCTGTTGGAAGTATGCTGTCCTTTTCCCATTCACCTTCACACTGCACTGGTTTCCGGTGTAGGAGCTCTTGATGACGTCGTACGTTCTTCCTCCTATTCCACTCTCTAGGAGTTTTAGGAGTAGGCCTGGGTGCCATACTGAGTCGAACGCCTTCTTAAAATCTACGAAACAGGCGAATATCTTGCCTCTTCTGGTGTTGTGGACGTGCGTCTTGATGAGGCTGTGCAGGGTGTAGATATGGTCTGTGGTGCGGTGGTTTGGCATGAACCCTGCTTGGCTCTTGCTGAGGACCCCGTGTTGTGTGAGGAAGGTGAGGATTCTGTTATTGATGATGCTATTGAACAGTTTCCCCAGCGTGCTGCTGACGCAGATCCCTCTGTAGTTGTTGGGGTCATATATATGGGCGCCCAGTGTATATGTGTGTATATGCACGCACATATATATGCGCCCCACCCTGTATATGCACACGCATATACAGGGTGGGGTGCACATATATATGCGCGCACATATATATGCGCGCACATATATATGCGCGCACATATATATGCGCGCACATATATATGCGCGCACATATATATGCGCGCACATATATATGCGCGCACATATATATGCGCGCACATATATATGCGCGCACATATATATGCGCGCACATATATATGCGCGCACATATATATGCGCGCACATATATATGCGCGCACATATATATGCGCGCACATATATATGCGCGCACATATATATGCGCGCACATATATATGCGCGCACATATATATGCGCGCACATATATATGCGCGCACATATATATGCGCGCACATATATATGCGCGCACATATATATGCGCGCACATATATATGCGCGCACATATATATGCGCGCACATATATATGCGCGCACATATATATGCGCGCACATATATATGCGCGCACATATATATGCGCGCACATATATATGCGCGCACATATATATGCGCGCACATATATATGCGCGCACATATATATGCGCGCACATATATATGCGCGCACATATATATGCGCGCACATATATATGCGCGCACATATATATGCGCGCACATATATATGCGCGCACATATATATGCGCGCACATATATATGCGCGCACATATATATGCGCGCACATATATATGCGCGCACATATATATGCGCGCACATATATATATGCACCCCACCCTGTATATGCATGTGCATATACAGGGTGGGGCGCATATATATGTGCGTGCATATACACACATATACACTCACCGGCCACTTTATTAGGTACACCTGTCCAACTGCTCGTTAACACTTAGTTTCTAATCAGCCAATCACATGGCGGCAACTCAGTGCATTTAGGCATGTAGACATGGTCAAGACAATCTCCTGCAGTTCAAACCGAGCATCAGTATGGGGAAGAAAGGTGATTTGAGTGCCTTTGAACGTGGCATGGTTGTTGGTGCCAGAAGGGCTGGTCTGAGTATTTCAGAAACTGCTGATCTACTGGGATTCTCACGCACAACCATCTCTAGGGTTTACAGAGAATGGTCCGAAAAAGAAAAAACATCCAGTGAGCGGCAGTTCTGTGGGCGGAAATGCGTTGTTGATGCCAGAGGTCAGAGGAGAATGGCCAGACTGGTTCGAGCTGATAGAAAGGCAACAGTGACTCAAATAGCCACCCGTTACAACCAAAGTAGCCAGAAGAGCATCTCTGAACGCCGCACAGTACGTCGAACTTTGAGGCAGATGGGCTACAGCAGCAGAAGACCACACCGGGTGCCACTCCTTTCAGCTAAGAACAGGAAACTGAGGCTACAATTTGCACAAGCTCATCGAAATTGGACAATTGAAGATTGGAAAAACGTGCCTGGTCTGATGAGTCTCGATTTCTGCTGCGACATTCGGATGGTAGGGTCAGAATTTGGCGTCAACAACATGAAAGCATGGATCCATCCTGCCTTGTGTCAACGGTTCAGGCTGGTGGTGTCATGGTGTGGGGAATATTTTCTTGGCACTCTTTGGGCCCCTTGGTACCAATTGAGCATCGTTGCAACGCCAAAGCCTACCTGAGTATTGTTGCTGACCATGTCCATCCCTTTATGACCACAATGTACCCAACATCTGATGGCTACTTTCAGCAGGATAATGTGCCATGTCATAAAGCTGGAATCATCTCAGACTGGTTTCTTGAACATGACAATGAGTTCACTGTACTCCAATGGCCTCCACAGTCACCAGATCTCAATCCAATAGAGCATCTTTGGGATGTGGTGGAACGGGAGATTCGCATCATGGATGTGCAGCCGACAAATCTGCGGCAACTGTGTGATGCCATCATGTCAATATGGACCAAAATCTCTGAGGAATGCTTCCAGCACCTTGTTGAATCTATGCCACGAAGAATTGAGGCAGTTCTGAAGGCTAAAGGGGGTCCAACCCGTTACTAGCATGGTGTACCTAATAAAGTGGCCGGTGAGTGTATATGCACACACACATATATGTATATGCACACACACATTCCATTTTTCTGTCTGCAACATTGTCTAGCTTCTCCAATGGTAGTTCTGTGGCTCAGCCCCATTGTCTACGTACTGGACCCTACTTGGTTCACAGGTGGCATACTGAAGACCCTGCCTCTGTCCTATGGAGACATCTTGGGGCTTTTTGGATCTATGGAACCAGCTACCCCCAATGGCCAGGGGCGAGACTTCTGCACTACAATTACAATTACACTCATAAATAATGATTCTGGAAAGGGGCAAATACTTTTTAAGTCTTATGTGTGCGCATATATATATATATATATATATATATATATATATATATATATATATATATATATATATATATATATGTGTGTGTGCGCATATATACATGTGCGCACAAAAATATTCGCCCCACCCTGTGTATGCGCGCACATGTATATGCGCGCACATATATATATATATGCACGCACATATATATATGCGCCCCACCCTGTACATGCGCGCGCATATATATGTGCGCACATATATATGTGCGCGCATATATATATGTGCGCGCATATATATATGTGCGCGCATATATATATGTGCGCGCATATACAAGGTGGGGCGCATATATATGTGCTCACATATATATGTGCGCACATATATATGCATATATATGTGCGCACACACACATATATATATATATGCGCGCACATCTATAGATATACACACACAAACACATATATATGTGCACGCACACGCATATATATGTACACACACATATATGCACACACACACACATATATGCACACACACACACACATATATGCACACAAAGTCCTGCATGTCAGACTTTGTGTCCAGTTAAAAAAAAAAACGGTTTCGCCACGGAGACCAGAAGACGCTCACGGGCGGACACTTTGCAAACCCATTCAAATGAAAAGTGACTGCCAGTTTTCGTCTCCTGTCCAGTTTCTCGGGCAGAGGATGGAAACCTGCAAAGCGGAGAGCGGGCACAGGTGTGAACCCGCCCTAACATACATTCAGCACAGTTTACTATACAATTGTATAGTGAATACTGAATATTACCGGAAAACAGCGGCTTCACTCACAAAACTGCTGCCGATGTTACAAGCAGTGCGGCTTCTGAGTAATACAGCGGTTATCTACTACATATAAGCAGTATACAGTACTACATTCACACCACACTGAATAATGGTCATGTCATCACATGGCAGCCTTACATTCAATGAGGGGATTCACATATCCGGGTCACGGACTGTCAAACAATACAACATGTTCTCTTTCCTCACAGATCTCTTCATACACTGACTATATACTATCTTATACCATCTGACACCTCCTAAGTACAGTATATGATACATGGATACAGTGTGAGACATAAGAAAAGGTCCTTACGGAGTATAGTAAATAGCCAGTTCCGTGTGAGACGGCTAAATACTATCTCAGTTAAGGACCCGACCACTAGGGGGCAAAAAGGTCCTTACCAGTAAGGGGAAACAGCTCACACTGAGCCGGGTCCTTACGGCGTCCAGTATTTAGTCACAACCCAGTCACAATGTTTGTAGAACTTCTTCAGTCAGTGCGCATGCCCGAGAAGTCAGTGGCGGGGAAGCCGGATAGAGTAGGCTGGTTGTCATGGTGACGGGGCGGGACGCACAGGCGCTCTATCCCTGGAGGACCGGCGCTCTGTGGTATATGCGGTAGTAGCGCTGACAGGTGACAGGTCGGGTGCGGAGTTCACTGAGCACCATGCATAGAGTACGGGTTGTGCTGGGACATCTCCCGGGGTCTCCTAAGGGGGTTCGGGCTGAGTCCACTTCAGCCACATCGGAGCGATCTCAGGACATCGTCATTGTGCACGGCAGGAGGACTGCGATCTGTAAAGCCAAGAGGGGAGGCTTCAAGGTAAGTCCTTTTTACTACATCTGTATCATATGTCACAACATGGCAGCCTCTCTGGGTATAGATGTGTGATAACAACCTGAGGTTACTGTGCAGTCCAGGCTGTGTGACTTGGGCTAGGGTTACACGGGCACTGTGGCTGCGACTTCTGCTGCTCATCCAGAGATTGCCCTGCGACTTCTTCACTAATGTTAGTCAATGGACGCGGTGACTACTAGTGTGAGCTAGCCTTAATGCTACTTGGGCCTCTCAAGATCCTAACTCACTAGCCATGGACATTACTGAGATGGCCGTCTGGAGTGACATTTGGAGCTGTGTTTTAGGCTATATATTTTACTGTAATCTTTATAGAAATTTTTCAAACATACATAACAAAATAAAAAACTTATATGGAACAAACAAGGAAGAAGTGTGTGTGTGTGTGTATATATATATATATATATATATATATATATATATATATATATATATATATAGCATAGGCTGGGGAATGGGGGACAACAAAGGGAGAGAGGTTGGAGGAGGGGAAGGAGGGAATCAGAGACCATGTAAGGTACAATATATGTCCCAGGGTGCCCACACAGCATGAAATGCCTCCATTGTGTGATTCAGGCTCGTCTTACACGACCGTAGTGGTTTTTGCAGTCCGCAATTTGCAGATCCGCAACACAAATTTCACTCAAAAAACTCATTCCGCAGACGTCCATGTCCAACCACAAAGTGCATCCGCAAGGATCTGCAAAAAAACAACACACCCCCCAATCACAATGTTGACATCCGCAAATGCAGATATACACTGAAGTATGTTCAGCGTATATTCGCAAAACTGCACGTGCCCATAGACTTGTATGGGACAGCCTGTGCCGTAAAAACACAGCCATTACAGACATGGGGTATACTGTCCGGACCACGGTTACGGCACGCCACACCACAGACAAAATCTACGGTGGTGTAAGAGGCCGCATAAAAAAACACTTGGTTCGCAATTTAAAACCCACAATTGCGGACCATTTGCGGTCTAAAACTACAGTCGTGTAACACCAGCCTAAGAGAAGCCGTCACGTACTCCATACTACGCACATCTTTCCCGGGAACAATAAGCTCTGACCAGAGGGAGGAGAGGTCTTCCTCCAGTGGAAAGCGATGAGCATGTTGGTGGCAGTACATAAGTACAGGAACAATTTAGAAGCCAGCTTACCCAGGTGTTTGGGGTGGAAGGTTAAGCAAATAGATAAAGGGTCTCGGGCAACACCTTGAATAAAAAGGGTATCAGTAAGAGACCCAACTTCTAGCCAGAAGGAGCGGATCCCCGAGCAATTTCAGAAAATGTGACATAGTGTGCCCACCTCCACCTGGCAACGCCAACAAAGGAAAGGAATGCTAGGATTAAGAGAATGAAGCGAGGCGGGGGTCTGGCACCTGTGCATGAGCAATTTATATTGGGTCTCGCTGAAAGTAATACATGTGTAGGACTAGGCCGCACAAGACCAAATAATTTGGCACTATCCGGGCAAGCTCTGCCTGTTCAGAACCCCAGACCACTTAACCATATACTTGTGAGAGATGGGGCCCCGTCCCTCAGGGAGGAGAGGAGCCTATAGATGCCCAATATCAGGCCTGCTGTGGAGGTACCCGCCCGACAAACCAAACTGAGAGGACACAAAGTGGACAATTTACTGGTAATGAAACCACTCAGAAGAAGGCAAGTGTAGCAGGGTACATGACTTTAATCGCACAATATCAAACTGTTCTTTGGATTTGTGTGTCTATTTTAGGGTGCGATTTAGGCTAGGGTACACTACGACCAAAGATAGCCATGTATGTAAGCCCTTTACTAATATGATTGGATGGAGTCACACCTGGACCTAGTGAATGTTGCCACCACGATTTCTAGGCGCAATTTTTTTTATACTGTCTAGTTTCGGGTGGGCAATACATCTATTGTGCCAGCCCTGGCCTGACCACCTGACAGTAGGTAGCCCACTTAGCGTATTGGGTGCTGAAACTAACAGAAATTGTGATTCTTTGGAAATTGTGAGCGTTGGAGAAAAAAATTCCAACTTTGCTGGAATCAATGGAGCGGAGCCTGTTAATAGACGCTAAGAACTGGAGGAGGTGACGGCTCCTCTGTAAGATTTATGACGGTTACTAATGAAACAATATATATTTGTAATCTAGGAAACGACACCCGATGAGCTCCTGTGTGCTGTTATGAGCGCTGTTATCAAAGATGTTAACCTGAGGCCTGAGCTAATAGGGGATATTTGTGTAGGTAAGTTCATACTTTAAGGGTAAGTTGACATGGCAGAATTTCTAAGGCAGAATCCGTCACAAAAAAAAAAAAAAATTGCCTTCCATTCATTTCAGTGTGAGGTAGACTGTTCTTTTTCCTGTTCTACCTGTGACTATATTCTTCCCAAACCTCCCATTAAAGTGACACTAGGTTCCACTAGTGGTGTTCTCTCTGCCATTTGGGTCCACCATGTCAGGGATTACACACAGACACCTGCAGGCCCCATTGACTGTAATTGGGTCCACCGGGTCTCCACTGTTTCAAAACTGAAAGCCGTGGAGAGACTCCACCGCAGATGTGCGCTCAGCCTTTGGAGTAGGAAAACTTTCCACTGATGGCAGGAATATTTCCACAGTGGATTTTGCATGGTGGGTAGTGCCACAAAATCTGCTGTGTAAAATTACCTTAAGGGGGCATTCACACTACGTTTCCTGAAGCTTATTCTGAACGTAAAACACGTTCAGAATAAGCGGCGTATAAAGCAGCTCCATTCATTTCTATGGGAGCCGGCATACGAGCGCTCTCCATAGAAGTGAATGGGCTGCTTCTTTCACTGCGAGCAGTCCCATTGAAGTGAATGGGAAGTGCCGGCGTGTACGGCTCGGCATGAGCAGAGCTTGCCGTATACGCCGGCACTTCCCATTCACTTCAATGGGACTGCTCGCTTGAAAGAAGCAGCCCATTCACTTCTATGGAGAGCGCTCGTATGCCGGCTCCCATAGAAATTAATGGAGCTGCTTTTATACGCCGCTTATTCTGAACGTGTTTTACGTCAGAATAAGCTTCAGGAAACGTAGTGTGAATGCACCCTTAGGCTAAAGCTCCACGTTGCGGAAACATAGCTTTTTTGTTGTTGCGGTTTTATGAGCCAAAACCAGGAGTGGCTTGAGCAGAAGGTAGAAGTATAAGAACTTCTTATATATTCCCCATTCCTTTTGTAGCCATTCTTGGCTTTGGCTCAAAAAAAACGCAGCAAAATCTGCAACAAAAAAAGCTGTGTTTCCGCAAATGTGGGGCCTCAGCCTAAAGGAGTGTTCCCTTATGTGGCATTTATGGTATATCCACAGAATATTCCATAAGTGTCCTATAGATGCGAGTCAGACTTGCCAAAACTTACAGTGTAAACTCACCTGGCATGATGGTCCTGTGAATTCTATGACTGAGAAATTTATGGGACAATATGATGAGCAGATGTTTGAGTCAGTGCAAGTCCAAAATGAAAGGTCTTGTGGAATGTCCCTATTAAGCAGTGGTTAGTACCTACCTAAGGTGTCAGAATACACAGTGCCTTATAGCATATGGGACTGTATAGCCACAGATCATTCAGAGTGCACATGCCGAAAAACATCTACAATGGGCATATGCGCAACGGAAAAACTGGAAGGCCAAGTGCAAGTGCGTGGTCAACCCAGGGGAGATAGAGCTCCAGGATGCACTATAGGAAGAAGGCACGCCAGGGAGGGTAGTGTGATGCTTTGGACAATGATCTGGTAGGGAAAGCTTGGGCCTCGCATTCACATAGATGTTACTTTGACATGTACCATCTAGACATTGTTATAGATCATATACACGCCTTCATGGCAGGGGTATTGCTTAATGTTGGGTGTTGCTTTCAGTAGGATAATGTGTCCTACTATTCTGCAGAATTATATGGGAATGGTTAGAGCAGTGGTTCTTAACCAGGGTTCGATCGAACCCTAGGCCGTATGCACGGTTCATTTTGTGTACAAGTATAAAAACATATTCCTATGTCTTGAATTTGGAAAAAAATCATATTTGATTTATCACTAAAGAAGGGTTCGGTGAATGTACATATGAAACTGGTGGGTTGGGTACCTCAAACAAGGTTAAGAACCACTGGGTTAGAGGAACTTGATAAAGAGTTGAAGGTGGATCTCAGCCTGATTGAGCATCTGTGGTATGTGATGGAAAACGAGTTCAACTCATGGAGACCACACCTCGCAACGTAAAGGATCTTCTGTTTTAGTGACTGGTACCAAAGGACACCTTCAAAGGTCTTGTGGAGTCTATACAGCAACAGGCCAGAACTGTTTTGTCAGTATAAGAAGTTTCACACAATAATGTTATGGATGATCTGTGTAAATACAGAAAGGCTATAATGGTAATCTTTACTATAATGGGGTATAGTATAGTAGCTATAGATGGCGGTGTGCACGACGTAAGGGGTTATATAAGGAGGGCGGCTGATCTGGATGGCCATCTACATGTTTTCTAGGATAGTTGAAGGTAAACCTCTGACTCAAGGAGATCCTTCAACCTTTGTCCAGATTATAATCATATTCTTAACCTTGATCTTTAGTTGGTCTAAACTTCACTTTTGTGATATGAATAAAAATATTTGCAGCTACAACTACAAAAAAAAATCTGTTATATGAAAATTTAGGATATAAATTGCTAAACCCATATAAACCAATGACTTGTAGCATCTCTTAAAGGCCTCCTGTAAGTTGCAATGTTACAGCTCATTAACCTATGAAATGAATAGTACATAAGTACGAAGCTTTTGTTGCTGTTTTCATGCAGGAAATGTGCTACAACCTGGAGGAGGCGCTCTTGTTGCAAGAATTGGCCAGCTTCTCAGGTATTTTTCTTAGCTTTGAGATTTTTTTTGTTGGGGGGGGGCTTTTCTAGATTTTTTTTTTTTTTTTTGTGTTACACAGATATAGGCTTAGGCTACACTGTGACTTTAGTTGTGACCCCAGTCATGCAACCAAACATCTCCCTGCATGCTCGATCCTTTTGTGACTAGTAGTTGCAGCACCTTCAGGTTCACAATGTGACTCCATTTACTGTGAAGGAGTTGCTGGGCGAAACAGCGATCTTTGGCTGTGTGATGAGAGTCATGATCGAAATCGCTGTGTGTCCCTGGCCGTACCATATAATAAAGTGACCGATAAATCTGTCAATCCACACTGTACAGATGTAGCAAAGTGTTACACTACACGTACTTTAAATATATAGTTACACCAAGGTTTAGAAACGAACCCACTAACTTGAAGTTTGCACTTGGGAGGCTATTGCATGCAGAATTTTCGTTAAGTATTGAAATACCATAAACTATATAAAATAAAATAAAAAAACCAAAACCCACACATTTTATTTTTTTAGGGCATATTTTGTGCCTTTTAAAACAACAGATTGACACATTTTGCAGCACTGACCAACTTTTTTATTTTTTTTTTATTTTTATAATGTTAGTGGGATCCCGGAGACGGTGCCCTTATCTTGTGTGAACAGGCAGTGCTCTTCTGGTCTGCAAGCTATCATCAACATCGCTGGTAAGTTTCCGATCTGTCCTCACTGTATTCATCTGCTAAACTATAGGTGTGTGTTTAAAGGGGCTCTATCACTGGGAAAAGTCATTTTTAACTAATCACATCCTTGCATAGGCTCTAGAAAGTCTATTCCACACCTACCTTTAGTATGTAAATTGCCTCAGTGGTTTCTGAATAAGTCCATTTTTATTCATATGCTAATGAGCCTCCAGCCAGCTCAGGAAGTTCCCAGCAGCACTCGTCTCTCCTATTATCTCTTATGTATGTGCAAACAGGAAGCTGAGTCATCAGCAGCAGCAGCAGCCTGTGCATAGGAAACAATACCAAAGGGGGTGCACGATGTATCGTGCACCAGTCTAATTAGTATGTGAATAAAAACGGATTTATTCAGAAACCACTGAGGCAATTTGCATACTAAAGGTAGGTGTGGAATAGCATTTCTAAAGCCTATGCAAGGATATGATTAGTTAAAATGACTTTTCCCGATGATAGAGCCCCTTTAACTAACATTTGCTGTATCTTCATTAATATATCTCTTTGCTCTTTTTTTTTTTTTTTTACTATTTTCACCCATTTTTTTTCTAAAATACAGCCATGTGAATAAGGAAATTAAATTCCACTGGTTTATCTACTTACACTTTACCCATGATCATTCCGTATGCCATAAGGTTTAGCGAGACCCATTATGGGGCCCAGTCCTACTTTTTCCTACTTCAGTATTTTTCCTATGTACTATTGTATGTCTTTGTTCTTTTGGTGTTATATTTTCAAATGCTTGACAAACTCTCATTATCCATATTTTACACAGTTTAGTTGCCTTGTCCAGTCTGTGTCTACCCTAGAGTGAAACAATGGCAGAGTCATCAGAACTGTTATGTCACAAAGTGGCCTAAAATCTTTGTGAATTTTCATGAATGTTTAACAAATAAAATAGTTGCAAGTGGAGAATTTGTACCGTCCTTGCCACTATTCTAAAATTGGGTGGGGGCACCCCCGTGCCATATTCTGTTATGCCTAGGCACATGGGTGCAGGGAGGGTGAACCTAATTCATGATGGTGAATCGCAGTCTTATCATGAATTTAAAGGACATCAAGATAGTGTAAAACCTGTCAGTCTTCAAGAATCCCCCCCATGTGTAAAATCTATACAGCATTTACCATATTGTGCAATAATAATAATAAAATCATCATACAAGGGAGAGGAGAGCACGGTGAGAGCCCCTGATATAGCATGTTATAACACATTGAAGTAAAAACCTTAGTATAGAATTCAACTTTGTAGACTTTTATATTCTGAATCTCTGATCTTGTAGCTAAGGGTTCACTGCATACATGACAAATCTATATATTGTTACAGGTGGCATCAGAAATGGCGCATATGATATTGGCTTGGCATGTGGGTAAGAGGAATACTTCATATTACTACAATTATGGGCCTTGCTGATGTGATGGAATTGACACTTGTAGTTTCTTTCAATTGGGCTGCAGTGATTATTGGGGATATGGGGAGAAGAGGGGGTGTTTGGGGAGAAAAGGATCCAGGGAAGTTCGGGGAGAAAGGATCAGCCATGTTGGATTTTACATACTCAATCCTTTTGTTTCCAGGGAAGATAAGTTGCTGCTAAAGGCTGCAGCGAGCTCCCTTCTTCCCATTGAGGACACATGTCGCTTGGTCAAGCTGATTATTCCTATATATGGGGGAATGGAGAGAATTGCTGTTAGCTGAACACTTGATATTATTTTATTTATGGTGTATAATTTTAGATTTCCATTGGCTGCATCTTTATATTATGTTTTTTTCTTTTCATATCCTCTAACATTCAGTGCTTTGTCAGCTTTGCCAGTATGTGTTGCGGTCACAGAGATATCAGTGTTGGTAATTTTGGCACCAATATCACTGCCCTGTCAGAGGACCTTTCATCTCCTCCACCAAGTCCAGCTCTTTGCTTCATGTAGTAGCTGTTGCTCTACTGATTCTGGCACACTTGCAATTTTTTCTCTCGTTCGCAACATTTCTGAGCAATCAATGCAATTAGTTTTGGTGCCTGATATGCTATTTAGTCTCTGTACTGTCAATGGGATAGAGTCAGGCAGGGGTGTGTGATTCTGTGCTCTGACATTGGCTGCCCCTGATTGGGGCTCAGAGTCTCACCCCTTGTCTGTTCTTGCCTGACACCGCCCTGCTGACAGTAGAGACACTAAATAGCATATCAGGCACCAAAACTAACAGCACTTATTGTTCAGAAATGATGGCGGCTTGTGTGGAGCGGCGCCTATTAATAGATACAAAGAACTGCATTTGGTGAAGGTGGTGAAAGGTGAAAGTAAACTCTTTTATTTAAAAATTTAAAAAAATTCTTAGAGAATCCCTTTAATCCAGGTCTATACTGTATATATAACTAAAGTAAGCTCAGCCACTGACCAGAGTAAATGCTTTGTTGCTATGTTCTGTATCTGCACAAAGGTTACATGGCTGTTTCTTGCACAAGAGCTTCTCCGTTGGCTTTACTATAGCAGTTTACAGCCTCGACCAAAGGTTACCATGTCCGGAGGTTAAGTTGTCAGTATCAAAATAACTAGCAGATAAAACGTTACTTTCCTATCGCTTCTCAGTTTTCTTCTACAGTTTAACATGTAAGGGCACTTGGTTACTCTTATCCATCAGCACACATAAATACTATAGTGTTTTTCTCTTGTGTGCTTCTCTGAAATCTACAAGACTAATCATCATAGATCCTTTAAAGAGAACCTTTCACATCCTCGTAGATGTGCGGTAATATATACCGCTGTGCTGTGAGGAATGTGCCCCTGACAGTACTCTTATATAGCCATAGCGATGTCACTGAGCTGTAAGACCTGACTTTCTGACAGTGGAGAAATAACAGTGCTGAAACTGGGACATTATCATACAGGCCCAAAGCCTTATGGTAGCAGTAGCAGCCTGTTGCCATATAGGCCCAAAGCCTGTGCTAGCAGTAACAGGCTATTATTACTACCACAGGCTTTGGGCCTATATGGTAATATCCCAGACCACGTGACATCTGGGATATTACCATATAGGCCTGAAGCCGGCTAGGATTAACATGAGCACAAACAGAATGTTATGCATTTTTCCCCCTCGGCTTATACTTGAGTCAATAAGTTTTCCCTGTTTTTTTTGTGGTAAAATTAGGGGGGGGGTTGGCTTATATTCGGGTCGACTTATACTCGAGTATATACGGTACTTGGTTATCTCTGTCAGTCCCAAAGAGTTTGAATGACCATTGCTCAGTTCACATGTTTATATGGATTCTCATGATCGGGGGTACAAGAGGTGAGTCCCCCAGAAACCAGACCTTATCATTGATCCTGTGGACAGGGAATAGGTTGTGAGACCTCCTCTTTAATGTTTTAGGTAAGCTATCCTGTAACTTGGGATAAAATTAGGTTACGTATACAGATGTATGAAGTAATTCCTTCTTCCAACTTTGTACTCAGGAGTATGGTTACAACTTAAGCCGATTACTATTTTTCTTCTTTCAGGATGGAATCCATGAGCCTCAGAAGTGTGGGAAATCCTGGAGACATTAGTCCTCGTACTGTGGATGACAGTAAAGCCAGGGACTGTCTGATCCCCATGGGGTAAATGACCAGCTATAGAAATAGTGCTGGAAATACTCAGATATTCACTATTGTGATATCCCCCGACAGATTTTGTGTGTTTTGGATTATTCCATCTGAATTTAAAAATGAAGATACTCTGCAAATAAACCTAAATGGATTTCCCATCTCCTAATGTAATGATACATCTCAGGTTGTGCCATGACTTTATAAGGATCTGAACTTCTGGGTCCTCTTCCTATCCTGAAAAATAAAGATGGGGCCAGGTGTACACCCTGCAAAGCCATAAGGTCGGGGAGCGCTGCTGTGCAGGGAAAATCAGTAAAGGGGTCACAATGCTGAATTGTTAGGTGGTGTTGGTGAAGAATCAGTTTTATTGACTGCAATGTATTGTCACCCTGGTTATAGCTATGGGGATGGAAGGGTGCAACAGTCAGATTAAATCTGTGGGAAACCCTAAAAGCACATTTTCAGCCCCACTACAGCACCAGCATAGGGTAAATTAGGTGGGGGTATTGGAATCCGTTACTATGCCATATTAGAGGGGTATTTTCATGTTGGATATGTATGGCATATACACAAGGTATATAAATACCTGATAGATACAGTTCCCAGCTGTGACTGAAGAGGTGGCAAAGGAGAGAGAGCGCTTCGTATGCCTTGCCGTGTCTTCACTTGCAGCAGTTGTAAGATGGGGTTCAGGTTACCCCCATTCTCTAGATAGGAGTCCATTGTAGTACAAATCATAAACAAGTACATAGTTAATATTAGGAGGGATCTCGGACATCGGGTTCACATTTCCTGACCATTATTCTTTTGTTCCAGGATTACTTCAGAGAATGTGGCTGAACGGTTTGGGATCACAAGACAAAAACAAGACGCATTTTCTTTGGCATCTCAACAAAAGTAAATTATCTGGGGGATTTCTTAATGATTTATTAAGGGGGATCTGTTCTGTGACGGCTTCTATAACCAGGAAATGATGCACATTGCATAGTAATAATGTGACTGTCAGACAGCGGCAGGAGCAGGGTCACCTACAAGTGATACGAAGCGTCTGCTAGACGAGCAAGATAGTGGTTTTATTCCTCAGTGTAACAGTTTATCTGACTAGAAGGGCGGTGGAGAACAGTCTCAGTATTACGACACCTCCTAAGCAGTTTCCCTTTTTTCTCTCAAATACATAAATTGCCTGTTCTTATTGCCGCTTTGTGAAAGAGGTTTTCATCATTGCAAAAAGAAAGGATTAGCTTTTTTTCTACCCCAGGAACAGTGCCCTTCATTGGTTGTGACTAGTATTGCAGCTCTGCCCTGTTTTGCCTTGGACATATATCACTATATACAATGCCTTTCATATAAACTGTGATAAGTTTCTGTTATCCGGCTAAAGCCTTCCTGTCTGTGTGATGACTGGGGGGGGGGATCAGAGGTCATAACACCCCTCGTATTGTAGCTCCATATACAGTTGTCACTTTTAATGTACTTCCTATGGTATAAACCTGCTCCGGGTTTACAGTCTGTAATGTATCCCAGAGCAGTACTCACATTTCTGCTGCCAGCAAGGTGTGTATTGTGTTATTTCTTCCTTGTAATACAGATTATGGAATATGTAGGTGCTATAAAAGAACATAATATAGTATATAACAGAACTTGTATATTTCAGGGCTGCAGCTGCGCAAAGATCTGGCAATTTCAAAGCGGAAATAGTTCCCGTGACCACCACGTTCACAGATGATCAGGGCAACGCAACCAATATAACCGTGACCGAGGATGAGGGGATTAGAGCCAGTACAACTTTGGAGGGGCTTGCAAAACTTAGACCAGCATTTAAGGATGATGGAAGTACAACTGCTGGTGAGTGGAGGCTATACCTACCTCTATTACAAGCCACCTATTTACTTGGTCATATGAAGAGTCACAGATGACATTTAACCACTTTCTATCCGATGTAATAAACTTAAAGGGGTAGTCTAGTTATTCTGTTACCTTGAAATTACCAAATAACCTGCTGATGATTGGAGGCACAAGTGCTGAGACTCAAAAGATTGCAAGAATGGGATTCCCTTGTACCCCTAAATTAATGGAGTAATTGGTTACACGTTTGGTACTCCATTATCATTTATAGGGCTGCCAGAGATAGTTGAGCGTTAAACTCTGGTATCTCTAGCAGTCCCATAGAGAATGAATGGAGCAGCCTCATGCATACTCAGCCAACTGCTCCAGTTGGGGGAATGGGACTGTGGATAGGGAATAACTTAAACAACTGGAACCTCCGCTTAGTCACCTCCTAAGATTGTTTATAAAATGCTTTATGGTGGAGATGACAGGCCCAAAATCTTCTCTGCTGCCTACGCACATTACACTTACAGGAGCCCCAAAGAATGCTTAGGCTGGATTGTTACCCAGATAAAACTGCATACTGTATACTGTACCATACATTGCAATTGCTTCACAAGACCGTGGGAATATGTTTGGCTTTGAAATATATATTTATTTTTTTTTGCCCAGCCTTGTGGTATAAAAACATGAATGGGATACAAGTGACAGCACCCTTGTACAGTCATGACTAGCTGTATGTATCTGCATTGCAGATTGTGGCTATTGGAGCTTATTGGTGTCAGACTCTCACCATCTGATATCTAAGGATGAGCCACCAATCTCACCACTTAAACAGCCTCCTTTTCTGGGTACCCTTCCCTCTAAAGGATTCTCATGACCCCTGTCTTCAGCCACTAATTTTTCTGTGAATTTCTTTGCAGGAAACGCCAGTCAAGTCAGTGATGGAGCTGCTGCGGTTTTACTAGCCAAACGCTCAACTGCTGTCCAGTTGGGGCTCCCTATAATGGGAGTGTTAAAATCCTTTGCTGTGGTTGGGGTTCCCCCTGACGTTATGGGCATAGGCCCTGCATATGCTATACCAGTAGCATTAGAGAAAGCAGGTAAGATATTACCAGTTATGTTGCACTATAAGGGTATGTTCATATGGTGGGAAGCTTTTCTGCCATGTGAACTCTCCGCGCGGCTAGCTGTGACGGGATGTCGATGCAGTACATTGGCGTTCCGTTGCTTCATCCTGCTCCTGATTAGGCCCGAATGTATGAGCCTGATCAGGAGTGAGTCTCGAGTAGTGGTCATGGGTACAATATTTAGGTCACATGATACAACTGGTGTGAATGATTAATTGTAATTTACCTTCATGATAAAAGTAGACCGGGAGGTGAGGACAGTAGACTGCGTCTATTAGGCTGACAGAGGGGGACAGTTCCAGTTTCTGTGCCAGAATACTGCGGGGTAGTATAGAATTTAAGGAAGGGTTATTTGTTATACTGGCAAATGAGATGTCACAAAGTTAAACTAAATTTGATCACCTTAGATCTGCGCCCACATTAGAAACTGTGTGTTGTTTAGTCCTCATGTTAAAAATTGAGACTTGCCCTTATGTGCACAACGTTCTGTGTAGATAGTGCGAATGATCTCAGACATACAGTACTGTGAAAAAGTTTTAGGCCTTCACACAACTGTGCAGTCTGCAGCCTGGATGACAAACGGATTGGTATCCTGTGTTATCTGTGGTGTTGACTGGCCCGCACATTGAAAATTAATTGACAGAGCCGCAAGTATAGACAGGGGTATAACCAGCTCCATTTTTTGAGGTTCTTCAATTTGCCCTGGACACACAGCCGCAAACTACAGCTGTACATATGGGCCCATTGTGTATTAGGCAGTTGAGGAAAAAATGCTGCAAAATAAGAATACTTTCAGAAACAGAAGTGTTAATAGTTTTATTTTGTGACTTAACAAAATGAGTTAAATGCACAAAAGAGAAATGTAAATCCCATCAATATTTGGTGTGACCGTCCTTTGGAGGAGGAGCCCTGGAAGTGATGATATGGCGCCCGCAGAGCCCGGATCTCATCATGATCCAGTCTGTCTGGGATTACATGAAGAGACAGAAGGATTGGAGCAAGCCTACGTCCACAGAAGATCTTGGCTTGGTTCTCCAAGATGGCGGGAACAGTCTCCCTGCCTGTCTCCCTGCCTACAAAAACTGTCTGCCATTGTATCTACAAGAATTCATGGAAGGTAAGGGGCTGTCACACCAGCTATTAATGGGATTTAGATTTTGTTCATTCACTTGTTTGTTGATCATTTTTTTTCGTATTTTACTTTAGAAGGCAAATGTAAAATAATCTTCTGTTTTCAGGCCTCTCCGTCCATGACATAGATGTATATGAAATTAATGAAGCTTTTGCCAGCCAGGTTTGTCTTCTCTCTGATATGTTAAATGTGAATTTATTGTACGCTGTCTGCTCCATCAGTTGGTGCTGCTGTGCCCTGAAATCCTATTCAGGGCACTGGTTAAAGGTCTGTGCCATATGTAAATGAACTTGCTGCCCATGTGGTAGCGGCCACAGCACTCTGATACCGAAAGAAATTGTAGCTGTGACTACATGGTTTTGTTTAAGAGTTAAAGCAACAGAATCAGTGAGGGAGTTTTTATTTATTTATTTTTAGCTCCATACATCAGATTATGCACATACAGTTTTGTATGCAATATGTGGACACATAGACACATCCATACGTGCTTCCTGAACATCTCATTTTACCCCCTCATGCTATCAAGGCCCCTTTAACCATATGGCATAGTGCACTTGCATCAGCTCCTATGGTTGTGGGGGCCCAGCCCTGAGCAACAGATTTTCTGCCCTGAGAGCTCCACTTACAACTGTATCAGCGTGCTATGTATGCTAATACAGTTGAAGTCTATGACCGAGCAGGTTGCTGTAAAGTCCTTGCTCTGCCATAAGACTTGCAGTTATGTGTAGGAAGTCTTGGCACACGTGATGATGTCACTGCATCGCGTCACCTGCGTTGGACCTGCACCAGTGTGCAACAGCAGGAGAAGGAGCTAGCTGCTCCATGGGATCGTGGTACGGTGAGTATAAGATTGAGTTGATTTATTTACTTAATTTTTAAGGAAAAAAGAAGCAATTACTGATTATTTATGAACTTGGACGTATTATTTATAAGAGTGTATTATTTTTAGAGGGAGAACTATTATTTATAAGGGGGTTATTATAATTAGGAAATATCATAAATAATAGCCCCCTTTAAAAATAAAAGCTTTCCACTTATAAACAATAGTTCCCCTTTAAAAAGCCTCCCTTAAAACAAGCTTCTCCCTCATAGTAGTTCCCGCCTTCCAAATAAAAGTCCCCTTTTATAATCGTTTTAAATAAAGTGGAACTATTATTTCTAAGGGGGGGGGGGGGGGCGCTATTAGTTATTAATGGGGGAGTATTATTTAAAAGGGGGAACTATAAGGAATTACTATTATTTATAAGGGGAGACTACTACTATTAATGGGGACTATTATTTATAACAGGGAACTATTTTAAGGGAGAAGTATTACTGAAGATGGGGGACTTGGGCGTAACTTGAGCGGGTGCAGAGGGTGCAATCACACCTGGGCCTTAGGGGGACCATAAGCACTGGCATAACTTAAATTGTTCACTGCCGCTCTTGGTCTAAAAGCCTGGGGGTCCATAGGTCACCCTCCCCACACAAACGCTGATTAAACTTTTGATCACCTTTCTGAATCCTTCTGATCACTGTCACTTTGCGCATTGTATTACCCCTGTCCCCTGGTGAACTGTAGTGAGAAGCTTAGCCTTCCACTATCAAAAAAGAGAAAATTACCTTTTCATGCCACATGGAGCAACTGGTCAGAGTGTAGTACAAGACGGATACTGGGCAAGAGCCTGTAACACAAAAGAGCTGTACTTTTGCACAAGGGCCCTTAAACTTCTAGTTACGCCACTATGGGACTATATATAATGAGGGACAATTACTAAGAAGGGATACTATTTATAAGCAGGGATCATTATTTATACGAAGGGACTATTATTTATAAGGTGGTATTGTTATTTATAAGCAAGGAATTTTAGCTCCCCTTATAAATAATAATGCCCCCCCCTTTAAAATAATAGTCTCTGCCTATAAATAATGACCACCGTGCTGATATTATTGATAAAGGGGTCAGTTACTTGTGAACTATTATTTATAGGGGAGGGGGGGGGGGGGAGACTACTATTTATAAGTGCAGGGGAATGGACACATATATTATATGGGGCCACTATAAAAGAATTATATTATGTGTGGGCCATTATAATTTGGGTGGGTCAGATATGTCTAAGTGGTGATACGGGAGGGGGCACTTAGGAAATCATTGCACTAGGCTCACCAATGTGTTAAAACGGACCTGCATGCTATAACTTGTCCACACAACCACAGGCTTTATTGGCATTGGACAATGATATTGTGTCATGAGAATCATCTTACAGTGGGGTTGAGGTTCAGGTTCTGTGAAGACTAGTTAGCTTCTTACAAAGTCAACATTAGCAGGAGAACAGGATGCTCAGACTGTTAAAACATGAGAAATATTTTCTTCCTCCCTCCTAAAATGCAATGTTCAGTGAAGACCGACCGCAGCCCTTAATCTTTGGAAAAGGGAGGGAGAAAAGACGCACATAAAAATGCTCTATTGATATGAATAAAGCACTCTGATAGCTAGAAAATGCTATTGTTTAAAGTAGTATGTTTGTGTCTCTGCTTTTCTGTGTGTTCCTCTTCCCCCTGGCCCCTACCCTCTCCATAGACTTCCATTATAAATAAGGGGTGTAGCACACTGCACATAAAACAGCTCAGACCATCCTTTATGTCAGTGTTATATTTACTGGTGCAGTCACTCTGCAGAGTCTACTTGCTAAGGTCCGGCATTTTATGGAATCTGTTCACTCCTTGTATACAAAGAAGAATGTCCCTAATGTCGTGTGTTGTTTTATACAGGCAGTATATTGTGTGGAGAAACTAGGCATCCCGTTGGAGAAAGTTAATCCCAATGGAGGAGCCATAGCACTTGGCCATCCCCTGGGCTGTACAGGAACGCGGCAGACAGTCACATTGCTGAATGAGCTAAAGAGAAGGGGTAAACGGTAAGAGTTGTTTTTTGGGCAAACTTTACTTTTTAATGCCCCAGAGATCTTTGTTGCATCTTTGCTGACTACATGCCATTTGTTTTGCAGGGGTTATGGCGTTGTATCAATGTGTATTGGTACTGGGATGGGCGCAGCTGCTGTGTTTGAATACCCTGGAAACTAAAAACTGAATCCTCCTGTAATCCAGGGGTTGTCTGACCAAATCGATTTACCCTCCTTAATTCTAATAAGCACTGGTTCAGTTCTGTCATTTTTACATAATTGTGAATGGTGTTGTAGCACTTTCCTGCAGGTAACAAGTCAACATTAATTTGGAATTTGATTCCTAAAATATTACAAATAGCCCTTAATATTGGCTATGAACTACCCCATTACATGCTGTCACTGTCTCGCATTATACTATGGGTTAATACAAGAAAGGGCTATCTAGTCTGTATTGTCCCAGTACATTGGATATTTTAACTACAATTTGGTGATCTAAAATTTCTCAACCGTCTCTACCATGATCTGATGATAGTGGTAATTTTTATTTAATTTTTTTTTTTATTCTTTATTTTAACTGGGTCTAATGATCATGTTTTATACTGATCTGGTTATTTGTCTATCTACAGTCTCCTACTACTGTAAAATATTATTACTTTTGTAACTAAATGTAAAAGATCTCAGTTACTTTTTAACAGTTAAATCTGCAAATGGCAAATAAAGAAATTATACTTACATCCCCGTTTCCATATCTCTCATTTATTTCTGTGGAATGGTAGCAAGAGCTTTCCACAGAGTATAGGACCCCTCTTTCTCAGGAGTTGGACCTACAGCCATACCATTTTTATAAAAAATGTAGCCTCATCTACTATATATGTGTAACTATATACTGTACAGAGTATTTAAAGGCCTATGCATTGAACTGCCAACTCAGGGTAATAACTACTGCTCAAAATAAAATACTGTACATCACTTAAAGTGGTTTTTGTATAAGGGCTAGTTCACATGGAGTTATTTGGCAGCGGATTTTGACGCGGAATCCACCTCAAAATCCACCTGCTAAAACGGCTTCCATTGACTTCAATGGGAGCCGCTTGCTTCTTTTTTCTGCTAGCTAGTAGCAGAAAAAAAGAAGCGATATGCCCTATCTTGCCGCGGATTCGGCGGCTGAATCAGCCACGGCGTCCATTCATTCGGGCATACATAGGAGCAGTGTGCCGCGATGGAATGCAGATGCTGCATTGGCATTCTGTCACGGCGAGCGGAGTGGTATGTTCATACGGCAGAAAAGGTTTCCGCAATCTCTTCCTCTGTGTGAACATACCCTAGTCTGGTAGGAAAATGGAAAAGAATTCCTTAGAGATGTGAGAAGTCATTACCTGGAAAAGATATATAGGTAAAGGCCCCAAGTAGCGAGCCAGAGCCAAAAAGTGCTCTGGGAAAGACATGACAGAAACACATTGCGGTTTTTCCCACAGAGCTTTTCACAGATAGCCCACAGAGTTTTCCTCTGCAGACTTTCTGTTTCAATTATACATATACTACTGTTTCCACAGCAAAACATAGAAAAGTCGGCACAACCTCTTAATTTGGATCATGTGTGGTGTAGAATGGGCATTTAGCAGTCTCCATTTTAATATTGTGGTGCTCTGCTGCAGTAAACACACATAGGTCCAAAAATGTAGTATAATAGAGGAAATCACAGAATTGGGGCACTTACAATTTTATAGAAATACATCTTCCTTTTATCATCTGCTCATAGCAGGTATATAGAACAGTTCCTCTCGGCAACGACCATTTTGAATGTTCACACTTCCTCCAGCCTGAGCCTGTATACACATTATGTATTTTATACTGTTTCTGATGATTCGGATGACTCTACTACTACTGTCCATGACAATACTTGTGATAGTGGGTGTAATATAGTTCAATCTGGATGAGTTATTGCAAAACTTGGATCATTTATACATGATATTCTTCTTCTATTATATAAATTATACTGTATGTTACATTTTATTTTAGAAATAGTCAAGCTGAATGTAAAAAAATCTCTTCAGCTACACATTGAGTAAAGCCTCATATTTCTCATCATAGGATCCTCTTCCTTTAATGTGTAGTTTCAGGGGCTTCTCTCCCAGCATGCCGTGCACCGTGACTACTGTCTCATAGTCCTTGTTTGTCCTGAGGGAGTCAAATATACAAAAAAAGGTTTCACCTCATATAACAGGATCAGTATGTGTGAGAGGATAGAGACAGAGACAGATTTATACCATATACAGAAATCCTTATCCGTCAGATGTTTCATGTACCTGAAGAACGGACTGATGACCCTACACTTACATACAGGTGACTATGTATACAAGTCAGGGTAAAGGTGGCCACACACGTGTGATTTATGTCAGCTGGGGTAACTGCCTAACATGTTTGGGGATGTCCTGAGCTTCCCCCAGCAGATGCTGTAGGTAGGAGAGAAGGAATGGGAATAATTTTATTCCATCATTTTTCCTGTATAATTTTATATGGTTGATCTTTGATTACATAAACTGTGCCAGAGATGGTCGCAGCCAATGCCCTTTACCCATATAGAACACAAGCACTGGTGGAGTGAGTCCATGTGCTAAACTCTTTAGGGGGTCGTCCCATCATGGCAGCCCCTGCCCATACTGAAGCCAGCCAAGAGATTACCTGATGGCTATTTGTGCAAGAAGAAACAGACCTGTGACTGAGTGACTATGAATCTCCTTACCTTGCTGTGAAGGACACCAGTAACATCTCCTTGCTGGATGACGTGTGACTGACATGTGCATCAAGCATCCCTCTGGTGGGGGAGATGGAGAATATTTCTTGTCCACTGTGCCTTTCTCGCTTGTCTGGCAGTGAGAATAAAGGGTTAAATTACAATATAACAGATTAGGAGATTATACAGACCTTCAGTATGCCTAGGAAAGAGGATAGGACTAGTAGACAACAAATACATCAAGTATCAGTCTATTTTCAGGTTTTTTGGGGAAGGAGGAGGTTTCCAGCCTTTTCGTTATTTGCCTTACAACAGTCGAACACTGTACTGCACTATATTTACCCAGTAAAGCCGTCCAGTAACTTTTTGATCCACTTTTGTTTATCAGAAATACTTCTTGGGTCCTTGTCTGCCCCACAAAGCATGTGCCAAAATCCACAGTATCAGAGGAGAGCTGTAATACTGGCACGGTGAGGTAGGCACTCAAGGGGACTTGCTGCAGAGATACAATTGTGCTGGGTTTAGTTGGATGACGTTGGATTTTATGTGATATCACAAGAAGGATCAATAGCAAAGTAACCTGAGTGCTGTTATTGCTGTACTCAAGGAGTAGTTGCTGGGTAAAGTGAAGCTTCTTCTCGCCATTCCCTGACTGAAGGATCTTCACACCAGGTAACATCTGATCCTCCGGCAGGTTCTGGTAAGTCAGCAGCTCCAGGGTTGTGCAGAACGATATAGTGACCTATGCAATGAAAGCATTCCCAATGTTAGATTGCAAAACAAAGTATTACATTATTGTAGAATACTCAAAGTATTCCTGACTACTGAGCACAAGAACTAGAACTTTATAACTTGCTACTTTAGAAAATCTGGTCTGAATCTGACATTTTGAGGAATTATCGCTGTATGGACTAAGTGCAGGGATAAACATGAGGCCTATGCATAAAAACGGTTATGATAAAAAGTGCTGTCTGAAATATTCTAGACCTGATTGAAACTAACATTGTTTCCTATGGGCCACATAAATACAGATCTTACAGCACAATTTATTTATATAGCGCCATTATATTCTGTAGCACTTTACACAGATATTACCAGTCACTGTCCCATATAAGGCTCACAATCTACATTCCCTATCAGTATGTCTTCAGAGTTTGGGGGGCAGGGGGGAACTGACGCAAATACAGGGAGGACATACTCTGTGCAGAAGTGTCCTTGGCTGGGTTTGAACCTAGGACTCCAGTACTGCAAAACAACAGTGCTAACCACTGTGTTACGCTGCCCCTTTGGCACAGTTCACCCATTGACAGAAGGGGCTAGCTTTCACTCCCCATGCACATCAATAAACCTTGGGCACCCAAGATTCAGTCACTGGTTAACAAATTGTCCATTCGTGGACCACTTTTGGTGGGTACTAAGTACTGCATACTGGAAACACCCCACAAGACCTGACATTTTGGAGAGATTTTGACCCAGTCTTTTTCACAATCACAATTTCATCTTTCCCAAAGTCTCTCAAATCCATACAATTGCTAATTTTTCCTACTGGCTACTATGTCTCATCCCTGGAAAGTGCCTTTGCTTTGAAATAGTCAGTGTTATGAACATTACCTGTCAGTAGTTTTAATGATATGGCTCATGACATAAGTGTATGTTTCATCAAAAAGAGAATCCTCATGAATAATACTGCAATATAACAAATTCTACCATACCAATGTATTCTGTTGGGGGTGTAGCACTATCTGCGCTGGCTGTTCATCCCGGTCACTCTGTGAAGTTTTGATGCTTTTATTTGGATCAGTAGCAACAACGGCGAAAGGTTTGGAGAGCAGCAGCCGGAAATACAGCGGCGTCTCTGTGCAATTCATCAGCTTTAATCTTCGCATTGTCATAAATTCAGTCAAAATCTGAATAAGAAAATGTTCACAGTGTTAATGATCAATGATAACTAAAAAAGTGTTAATAAGCACAGAGTTTTGTAAGCCTGCAACTTCATTGTTGTAAAGCAATAAAGTCTTGAAAAGCTCATAGATGAGAATAATATATACTGTGGGGACGTTAGCTCGGTAGAAGCAGTGGTGCGGACCCAAACAGTCAAGACGGGCACAAAACATGCAGCAAACTGGTCTATTTAGAAAAAAAACAAAAAACAGGAAAATAAATAAACCTTGACTTCAGGCACAAAATAAAAACCTGCTCGTCTGAGCCACTAGCTAAACAGAACGGATAACCTAATTATACGTGTGGCTTACTTCCAGTCACACAAACAAAACAGGAGCAATATAGTGTGACCAGACTCAGGGGAACAGAACGGGCCTTTTCTGGCCCAGTAATGAGCCAAGGATCTACACCTGGACTGAGGCCTGCTCCAAATCCGCCCTGGACCACACATGTCAGAAACCTGGGGCGGATATACCTGGACTCCAGTACTCTGCCTGTCACCTTCTCACAATACCCACACAGCTGTCAGAAGGTTTTCGCACAGACCGGCACACTGCAGCTTGCTATTTATTGTAATACACATAACTACAGAAGCCAAAAGGGTCAAACATTCTTATAAACAATTACAAAAATGGTATTAAAAAGTTGTTTCCATCTAAGCCAGTAATCCTCTATCCATAGGATCAGGGATAATTTGCAGATTGGCTAAGGTCTGCATGCTCAGAACCCCACTGATGAGGAGCACAGGGTTTTGCTCTCTGTTCTGAATGGATCGGTGGTTGGGCAGCGCGGGTACTGTTCCATTCATTTCAATGGAGGTGTTGGAGAAAGCTGAAGTACAACACTTGAAATTAATGGAATGGTGTGCCCATTCTCCAACAGACAAACCCCCAGTTTTCCTGATCAGTGGGGATCTAAGCGGTCATATTCCTACTATTCTGCAACTTATCCCCTATCCTATGGAAATGAAAAACATGCAATTTAATAAAAATGAGCCTAAGGAGTCCATAGCCTTTAAAGATTTTTTTCTCACTTCTTTACTAAGATCTGTTCCCAGTGTTAATACAAATATATGTAATAAAAAATCTACTCTATGGAATGAGATACTGACAGATGAAGACGTTCTATCAGGAATGAGATCACTTGCTACAGCATAAAACACCAGCCCTTCTTCATCCTCATCTTCAAATTCCACAGTGAGCCTAAGGAGAGAGCAAAAGACATTAGTAAAAGGAGTCTTTGGGGTTAAAAGGAAAGCATCGCCAATTTTTATAATTTATTTATTAAAGTGGAATCGCATTTTCTAATCTGTTTTTACTTTATTGTAGATTTTTTTTATTCTGTTCTGCATGTGATTATGAGGGCAGCCATCTTGCCTGAGCTTCTCCTTTGCTCTGTTAACAGCATTCAGTGATCTGCTTTGCAGCATAATCATGGTAACAACCTGGACTTGAATCATGGAGGCCTATGGAAGAGTTTTCTACATTTGGTATGTGCAGGGAGAATGTGTAATGGTGGATTTTATCTTCTTTTGTGATCCTTGCTTGCTTGTGATGTAAATTAGGTTACAGTTGTGGCGTTTTTACAGTCCCTGCAAAGTGGATGGGATTCTGGCTAATCCCATCCACACATTGCAGAAAAAGATCTGCATATAATGCAGATAACTGTAGTAAATTGCAGCATGTCACTTATACCTATGGAAATGGACTATAGATATAAATAAAGCAGAAAGTCCACAGAGTTTATGCGAAAAGTGCAAACACAATGTGTTTCCATTACAGTTTTTCAGAGCTTTTTGGCGGTGGCCTGCTACTTGGGAGCCTTTAGTCTTAGAATGGGAAAATAAGGCGATCTCAGGGACTCTGAATGAGGCATGAACATCAGGGTTAGGCTGAGTTCACACAGGGTATTTTGGTCAGGATTTTGGGGCCGTATCCGCCTCAAAATCCTGACCAAAAAGACGGCTCCCACTGAAATCAATAGGAGACGGACATGCTCATTCTTCAGGCAGAGTCGCCTTGCGATTCCGCTTGAAGACACTCCCTCGCAACTATTCCCATTCATTGGGCCTAATCCGGAGCGGAGTGCGCAACTGAATGATGATGCACTGCACCAGCATCCAATCGCGGCTACCCGTATCTTGGATCGGAACCTGAGGCGGCCTCCGCCTCAAGTTTCGGTCCAAAATACCCCGTGTGAACCCGGCCTAAGAGGAGCCAGGGTCAGTATTTCACAAACTGCAAACATTGTTGTTCTTTGCTTTAGTAGTTATGCATTTTGTGGTTTATTGGTATATAAATGTCTTATTCTTGCTTAATGTCGCTGTTCACCCAGTGCAATGACAATACTCACAGAGCAGGCTTTACAAATGCCTGGAGCTCCATTTTGATTGGTTCCACCCCATATCCATGAGGCCGTGTCACCTTCCCAGATATTTGTCTCGCAGACTACAGGAAAAAGACATATATTTCAGCTGAGTAAAACGTATTATAAAAAAGCAGCCTCCATGAACATGGTTCTCAGATAGAAGAGGAAATGTGGTTACCATATCATCCAGACTCAAAAATCCCAGGGCATATCCACTGCACTCGATCTTATTGGCGACCTCGGACAACATTAGTGGAGTGAAGGATACATGTATAGTGCTGTAGCCCCTGGCAGGAACAATCTAAAGGAATTAATTCTCATTAACATAGTTACAATTACATAGAAAAGACAATAGAAGAAGGAAAATCATTAAAAAAAAGCTATACATCAAATTGGCATGCACTAATACTCATCCCTGCTCACCGCCATATTCTCAGCACACTGGGCAATGCCCCTGCTCCAGCATGTGGAATGGCTCAGGGCCTGGAGATAAGCGGTCTGAACACATTAGATGAAAGCCGGCTTAACCCAACTATTCTGGATCTAATATACACATCTGATATACATCTTTATAAAGGCGTTCTGACTCAGATCCGATATACACCTCTAAAATAGACCTCTGTATAGCGGTGTGTTGATTCTCTTCAACAGCAAACATCAGCAAAAAAAGGGTGTAGCACGTTGGATTTCACTGCCCAATCCTTTTCTACTTGGGGGAGATAAGCTGCCGCTGACTTCTTACCACTGGAAGTATATGCACACTCAGCCAAGTCCAGCGTGCATGCGCATAGGGAGTCAAGAGGGTAGATTTAGGCTGAACACAGGTTTAGTCAATATCTGTCCAAGTTCAGTTCAAATCTGCGCCCGGTCTCTGTATAGGTATTCTGTTCACATCTCCCCATGTAAAAATACAGAGAGAAAAGCGTTACAAGCAGGACTTTTCTCTCCGCATTTTTTGCCCTTTTCGTGCGGAAACTGAATAGAAACCACGTGGTCCCAATTATAGTCTATGGGGTCCATGGGTTTCCTAAGTTAGCTGCCTCTTTATGCAGATTAGGTTTCCATTCAGGGGGTCCCCAAGCAAGCCCCCCGACTGGAAACCTGGGTGCAGATGTTAACCAAGCCTAAGATATATGAGCAGCTTTAGTTTCTGAAAAAGATACTTAAACTTTCACTTACTGTCTGCCTTGGAGTGATGCAGTATGGGTAATCAGAGGCGACCCCCTCATGGTCTCTCAGAATGACAGAAATGAATTTTTCTTCTGGTGTAACTTCAGCTTCTAGTCCATTAAGGTCCTCGCTCACCTCTTCATCTGTGTGTCCAGTCTCTTCTATTCCATCTAGATTCTAAAGAAACATCACATACCAATGGGATTCATATATAAAATACAGGTGAAATCCAGGCACAATGATCTGATACTTCATACATTTGAAGAAAACTGAGCAGGTGCCTTTAAGGAAACCCATTGTATCACTGCATAGGAGTTGTATGGAGCTTTAATGATAGATATCTATGGGGCTCAAATGTACCTCTGTGCCTCCGAATTTATACTATACATAATGAAAAACTTGAGGCATGGTCTCTATGGTGTCATATGGGGGTAATGTTTCTAGGTGAGAATCCCTCCATGTAGTCAGATGGAGCATGCCATGGCAATGAAAGGCTCTGCGCTGCTTTTATACAGGCAATGCAACTGCGCTACTGCATAGGTTGTAGACTGTCACAACCATGGCAAAGAAACAGCCACTAAAATGTGTAAGCTCTTATATATGTCACTTTTTTCTCCAAAATCAGGATTGGGTCCAAACATGATATACGATCTGCCTTTTCTTCCCTCTGGGATCCATTTTGCTATATGAATCGCACCAATCTGCCCCATATGTGAAGTCCTTATATTTAGCTACCATACATACGCTTGTAAATGAGGATGATGATGTAGTTCTTGAATTACTGGGGATTTTATCCCAGTTCATAGGAGAGTTGCCACTTTCTGGAAAATCTGGACTGGAATCGACAATTTCATTTCCATCTATATCTTTTAAAGGGAAAGGGTCTCCAAAAAGCAACAACAGGTCAAGCAGCTTAGAAGTGTCCTGTTCTCTGTTATAAGTCTCCCAGTCTATGCGAATATCTGTAACAAAAATGAATACCAATAGCTTGTGAACTGGTCAGATGCAAATCCTTTACACCTGTACTTTGCTAAGGCTCCTTAGGATAGGCCATCAATATAAAATTACTGGATTTCCAGCACCCCCACCGATCAGCTGGTTGAAGTGATCATGGTGCTTCCCATGATCTTTGCCATGCACATATAATTCAATATATATTTGGTAGTCGTTGTGCCTGGTATTGCAGCTCAGAATTGTTCCCTTGAATGACTGATCTGTAGAGAACTTCAGTCACCCTCTCAGGCACTACATAATAGATGTATACTGCTGTTCCTGGTAAACTGTGAAGGTGACTATTGTACCTTTAGTCTATTGATCAGTCCCAACCAATATACTGATGGCTAAATATAGATAGGCAATGGGTCATGGAATTGAAATCAAAGTCCCGGCGCTAGTGTCACGGCCATTTTGGGTGGAGTCACAGTTGAAAAAACTCTGCCTCCAGTTCAAAATAAAATACCAGTAACTCATAATTGTTGATCACATTATACAATTATTAATATTGTATAATTAATTAGATGTATAATTTGCTGTATATTTACTTTCATAGGAATCAATCACAAGCTTTTATTGCAAATTAAAGGGTCTTTATTGCATTTATCTGACCATCGCCATCAGCCATTTATGAAGGAGTTGGAGTTGTTGGAGGTTTGGCTGACTTCACAGCCCTGGATAGGTCTTCAATACAAAGTAGTAGCCCCAGGAAACCTGTAATGGCTAGTTGTATATGACTGAGTTTCACTCATGAAACTCGGTCCGTATGTTAGCCAGATTTACCAGCTTTACTTTTTGGGGGGCTTCTACATTTTCCAAAGATGACTTTCTTATTCTCTTGCAGCTCAATTTTCATGAAATCAGAATTTTTATTCTCTAGAGCAGAGTAAATCTCCAGTAGGAGAAGAAATACCCCTAAAGTCTTTTTCAGCTGCTATGCATAACAATATAACACTGATTTTCATGAAAATGGAGCAACAATGCAGAATAAGACAGACATCTTTGGAAAGTGTAGAAGCTGCACTACAAGATACTGTCCTCTCTTTAAACCAAAATGCACTGATTCTAAAGTTCATTCATTTCTGGTAGCTGATAGAGATGAGTGAACAGTAAAATGTTCGAGGTTCGATATTCGTTTCGAGTAGCCCCTCAATATTCGACTACTCGAATCGAATATCGAACCCTATTATAGTCTATGGGGGGAAAATGCTCGTTTCAGGGGTAGGCAACATTCGATCAAATTATACTTACCAAGTCCACGAGTGAGGGTCGGGCTGGATCCTCCGAGAAGTCTTCTCCGTGCAGCACTACAAGCGGACATGCGCAGTCGGCTCTGCCCAGGCCCGATGCCTAGCAGAGTGAATTCAGAGCCGGAAGACGCCGCGGGGAAGCTGAACGGAGAAGACTTCTAAAGGTAGGAGAAGAACCAGCGTTGATTGGCCGACTGTATAGCATTCGGCCAATCAATGCTGGTTCTGCATCGAACTTTTCCATTCGAATAGCGAGTGGTACTCGATCGAGTACAAGTATTTCGATCGAATACCTACTCGATCGAATACTACTCGCTCATCTCTAGTAGCTGATCATCCTTTTATTTTCAGCCCCAATTATAAAATTCCTTGAAATAAAAAAAATAAAAAAATCTGCAAGGCTGAGGCCCCCCTTACAGAAATGCTTTTTTGTTGCAGATACTGCTGCAGTTTTTTGAGCCAAACCCAGGAATCGATACAAACGAAATGGGAAATATACAGGAAGTTCTTGTATTTCTCCCTTCTACTTAATCCATTCTTGGTTTTGGCAGAATAAACACAGAAAAAATCTGCAAGAAAAAAGCTGTTCCACAACTTGGCCTTAGCCTTATAGTTGTATATTTTGTGTCTGGTGTCAGGTCCTCTACCTTTACATAGTTTCTGTAGTGATAATTTAAGGTATTTGATAATCTGGCTCCTATCTGTTCCCATTCATGTCACACTAAATTATCACACTAAGTTTTACAGTATTTTTCTTCTGTATATTGATATTGGCTCAGCTGTATTACCAGAGAGATCAAAAAATCTCCAGCAACAACAATGCCAATCCCGGAAACACGTAGGCTTTCTGTCATACCGCTGCACTAAGGACTTTTAATGTGAATACCGTTCACCACAAATAAAAGTTATGTTTAATCTTCATGGATTCCGGATCGTTGTTGCTGGAGATTTTTTGATTTATCTACTACTGCTGTGCATTGTCTCTGCCGAGGGAGATTTCCGAGCACCGATCACTACGTATCCGCCTAGCACCACCAGTTGATGTGAGTAATTTCTCATTTTTTACTCTTTCAAATATTGATTGAGTCGACATCATCTGAATACCGTATATTATTTGCACTACATTCGGAATAGAGCAGTTTGCATTTTTTCTTGATTTTCTTCTGTATTACCAGACAGCCCATGGATAACCCTTTTTACAAATGGAGAATTTTGTTCCTTATGTCCTAGGTCTCCATGCTTGATAAAAACTGAAGTCACTCAAGTGACATTGGGTGAACAAATAAATGCAAAATTTTTACAGTACAGTAAGCGGACCCACACTTACCATATGGACTGGGATTGTTAATACGCAGGCATCGAGACACTGTATCTCCACCAGACACATGGGTTCCAAACCTTAAAAATAATACATTTATAACCTATAATTTATATAGCAACACCACATTGCTCAGTGCTGAAAATTGCATATATCCACATGTTAGTTCCTGTCCCCAGCAGCGCTCAAAATCAAGTTCTCTCTCAGAGGTTAAGACTAGAGATGAGCGAACACTAAAATGTTCGAGGTTCGAAATTCGATTCGAACAGCCGCTCACTGTTCGAGTGTTCGAATGGGTTTCGAACCCCATTATAGTCTATGGGGAACATAAACTCGTTAAGGGGGAAACCCAAATTCGTGTCTGGAGGGTCACCAAGTCCACTATGACACCCCAGGAAATGATACCAACACCCTGGAATGACACTGGGACAGCAGGGGAAGCATGTCTGGGGGCATAAAAGTCACTTTATTTCATGGAAATCCCTGTCAGTTTGCGATTTTCGCAAGCTAACTTTTCCCCATAGAAATGCATTGGCCAGTGCTGATTGGCCAGAGTACGGAACTCGATCAATCAGCGCTGGCTCTGCTGGAGGAGGCGGAGTCTAAGATCGCTCCACACCAGTCTCCATTCAGGTCCGACCTTAGACTCCGCCTCCTCCGGCAGAGCCAGCGCTGATTGGCCGAAGGCTGGCCAATGCATTCCTATGCGAATGCAGAGACTTAGCAGTGCTGAGTCAGTTTTGCTCAACTACACATCTGATGCACACTCGGCACTGCTACATCAGATGTAGCAATCTGATGTAGCAGAGCCGAGGGTGCACTAGAACCCCTGTGCAAACTCAGTTCACGCTAATAGAATGCATTGGCCAGCGCTGATTGGCCAATGCATTCTATTAGCCCGATGAAGTAGAGCTGAATGTGTGTGCTAAGCACACACATTCAGCACTGCTTCATCAAGCCAATACAATGCATTAGCCAGTGCTGATTGGCCAGAGTACGGAATTCGGCCAATCAGCGCTGGCTCTGCTGGAGGAGGCGGAGTCTAAGGTCGGACCTGAATGGAGACTGGTGTGGAGCGATCTTAGACTCCGCCTCCTCCAGCAGAGCCAGCGCTGATTGGCCGAATTCCGTACTCTGGCCAATCAGCGCTGGCCAATGCATTCTATTAGCGTGAACTGAGTTTGCACAGGGGTTCTAGTGCACCCTCGGCTCTGCTACATCAGATTGCTACATCTGATGTAGCAGTGCCGAGTGTGCATCAGATGTGTAGTTGAGCAAAACTGACTCAGCACTGCTAAGTCTCTGCATTCGCATAGGAATGCATTGGCCAGCCTTCGGCCAATCAGCGCTGGCTCTGCCAGAGGAGGCGGAGTCTAAGGTCGGACCTGAATGGAGACTGGTGTGGAGCGATCTTAGACTCCGCCTCCTCCAGCAGAGCCAGCGCTGATTGGCCGAATTCCGTACTCTGGCCAATCAGCGCTGGCCAATGCATTCTATTAGCCCGATGAAGTAGAGCTGAATGTGTGTGCTTAGCACACACATTCAGCTCTACTTCATCGGGCTAATAGAATGCATTGGCCAATCAGCGCTGGCCAATGCATTCTATTAGCTTGATGAAGCGGAGTGTGCACAAGGGTTCAAGCGCACCCTCGGCTCTGATGTAGCAGAGCCGAGGGTGCACAAGGGTTCAAGTACACCCTCGGCTCTCCTACATCAGAGCCGAGGGTGCGCTTGAACCCTTGTGCAGCCTCGGCTCTGCTACATCAGAGCCGAGGGTGCGCTTGAACCCTTGTGCACACTCTGCTTCATCAAGCTAATAGAATGCATTGGCCAGCACTGATTGGCCAGAGTACGGAATTCGGCCAATCAGTGCTGGCCAATGCATCCCTATGGGAAAAAGTTTATCTCACAAAAATCACAATTACACACCCGATAGAGCCCCAAAAAGTTATTTTTAATAACATTCCCCCCTAAATAAAGGTTATCCCTAGCTATCCCTGCCTGTACAGCTATCCCTGTCTCATAGTCACAAAGTTCACATTCTCATATGACCCGGATTTGAAATCCACTATTCGTCTAAAATGGAGGTCACCTGATTTCGGCAGCCAATGACTTTTTCCAATTTTTTTCAATGCCCCCGGTGTCGTAGTTCCTGTCCCACCTCCCCTGCGCTGTTATTGGTGCAAAAAAGGCGCCAGGGAAGGTGGGAGGGGAATCGAATTTTGGCGCACTTTACCACGCGGTGTTCGATTCGATTTGAACATGGCGAACACCCTGATATCCGATCGAACATGTGTTTGATAGAACACTGTTCGCTCATCTCTAGTTAAGACCCTACGTAGCAAACCGAAGCTAAAAAAAAAAAAATCTAATGGAAAAAAACCCATCTTTTTTTCTGTTAAGTTTTTCATTGGATTTTTCTTCCCTTATTAAATCTATAGGGAAACTGCTCATCATTCTACAGATAAAACTGACATGCAACATTTTTCAAAACTGCATGCAATTTTGAAAAAAAAAAAAAAGCTTATTTTTTCAACAATGTGTGGATCAGATTAACCAAAATCTCATTCACTTTGCTTGTACTGTAAAACACAGCATTTTTTTCGCTACATTTCTACAGCAGCCAAAAACACTATTTCCACAACTTGGGGCCTTGGGCTAATGTTTTTAATAATAAACTTTATTTGTATAGCACCAACATATTCCATAGTACTTTACAAATCAGAAAGACAATATTAGACATTATAATGTGACAAAGAAATAAACATATCAAACAATAGAAGTAAGGTCGCATGATTTTACATTCTATGAGGAGAGGGGGGGAGAGAAGAGGTCAGAGGGCTTGTTTTCTACAATGGTCCAGCCTTCTTTTAATAGAAAATGTTGTGCAACTGAAGCTGTATGAGCCGTCACCAGCCAGTATCTGTCAATATACAGATATTAAGTGCTAGGAGTGCATTGTAACGTCTAGATGGAGAGGATAGGATCTGAGGAACCAAGGAAGAAGGATAAAAATAGTCATTGTTCTACACCTCTGCACACTACACAGTGATCAGGTCATGTAATACAGACCAAACAGATGTGATTTTAGGGCAGTTTTGAAGCTGCTGTAGTTGGAGATTAATCGGATTGTCCAGGGTAAAGCGTTCCAGAGCATCGGTGCAGCTCGAGAAAAGTTTAGGAGACAGGAGTGAGATGTCTGGATAGCAGAGGATGCAAGTCTAAAGTCATTGTCAGACTGGGGAGGATGACTAAGGTGACGAGAAAGGAGATATAGGGGGAGCAGTGCTATAGATGAATTTGTGGGTCCGTGTGATAATTTTCTATTGTATTCTGTGATGGATGAGCAACCAATACATCGACTGACACAAGGTAGATGCGTCTGTGTACCAGTTGGACAGAAAGATAAGTCTGGCAGCTGCATTCAGGACAGATTGTAGTGGGGAGAGTTTAGTAAGAGGAATCCCAATTAGAAGATAAATGCCATAGTAAAGACAAAAGAGAATCAGAGCAACAACGAGGGGTTTTGATATATCCACAGTGAGAAAAGGGCGAATTCTAGAGATGTTTTTGAGATACAGGTGACAAGAGTATGTAAGTGTCTGACTATGTGGAGTGAAGGAGAGATCTGAAACAAATACAACCCTAAGACAGTGGGCATGCCGCCTCAGTGCGATGTAAAGGTGACAGACAAAGAGATATCAGGGTCAGGGCAGCTAGAAGATGGAGGGAACACAAGAAATTTAGTTTTTGAAAGATTCAATTTCAGCTAAAGAGAAGACATGATGTTGGAGACAGCAAAGACACAGTCACTGGTGTCCTGTCGTAGAGCAAGGGTGACTTCACGCATAAGGAGATTACTCAGAAAAAAAAGGTTTATACATAATATATCTCCAAACTGTACGGTATTACAATTGAAGTGCACTGTACCTTATTACAGGTCCTACCGTCTGTTGGTCTGGTCTTGGTCCTGTCATCTGGAAGTATAGAGGACATCCTTTCACAGTCATCTTTATGGGAATCTCCTTAGGATTTAGATCTCCAACCTTAATTGATAAATCAATAGAACTTATCAGGTAGCATATAAAAAAAATATATGAATTTATATACAGGCATATATTCTAAACTTTACTTCACACTAGTATTAGGGATTCCATTCTTTGGGTGCACTTGGAGACCCAAAAATCATACTGTGCACTTTTGTCATCCATCTTTTTTGTCATCCACTTAAATAGCAGTTACCTGCAGAATCCCGCAGACCCCATAGACTGTAATGGGGACTGCAGGGTTTGCACCTGGTCCATAGCTCTGTACATACAGACACAACTGTCAGTCACTGACTTCTCAACATAGAAAGAGCAGAGAAGGCAATGGATAAAAGATACTTTTCCTACAAAAATATATGTCAATTTGCTCAGCTCCTCCTGCTCTATAACAAGACGTCTGCAGACTGAACAGCATCTTCCATGTGACAGGTTCCCTTTAACTCTTCTGCCTAAGTAGGCTTATGGCAAAAAAGATGGATGACAAAAGTGCACAGTATGATTCTCTTCTGACCAGACAATATGGCTTCCAAAATTTTTGCAAGCAGCTAAATACAAGCATAAATGGAAAATGGCCATGAAACCCATTTACAGAGTGAATCCAATAAGTGACTAGTACCAACACTTAAGAATTCTTTATACCTGGATACATTATCATAAACTCAGGTTTGCCATACACTCACATACCGTGCAGACAAGCAGATCTGAATACTCTCCCCACATATTATTATAAGCAGTGACATCTATGGAGATCTGCTGAAAAGGCCCCAGGGTTCCAGTGCTTGGTTGCGGGATAAATGCAGCCCCTTTTCCATCTGCCAATATTGACATTCTGAAATCTAAAAACACATAAGAAGATGCTATAACTGTCTTATAACATCAACACAGAAAAATACCCGCAACGGAAATGCTGCAAGTTCAAATCAAAAAAAGCTTTATTGGCACGTCCAAATATTGCGTTTTTGGAAATTTCTGCATGTCACTTCTACCTACGGAAATGACGGCAGTATCCCTATAGATATAATTGAAAAGTGCTGTTTGAAAAACTGCTATGCGTTTCTGCAATGGTTTTTCCCGCAGCGCTTTATGGCTGCAGTCTGCTAAGGCACCAAGTTGTGGAAAACCTTCTTTTTTGTTGTAGATTTTGCTGCACTTTTTTAGTCTTCTTCCTTCTACTCCATCCATGCCTAGCTTTGGCTCAAAAAACTGCAGCAAAAAAAACAAAACTGCTTTTCCACAACATGGGTCCTCAACCTAACAAGACTTTTCCAATGACGTCATTTGTTATAATAAATAGTTCGGATCACCTACCCGCATCTGACCTTTTTGTAACTTCTTTGGCAAACCGAGCCGTCCTCTGTATGAGAAAAGATGTTGAACTATAAGATTAAAAAATATTCAGAATCACATCAGAGGAATTCAGTAAAACATACAGAAACTCTATGGCGGTATCTTACTATAATACAAAACTACTGCTCCACTGAGATTTGTACATATCTAATATTCCATGATACTGGACACATACAAACCTTAACTAGTTCAGTACTGGCCTATTTTCACAGGAAAAGGACCTGACTCATTTTTGTGTTGTGTTGTACACAGTTTTGAGGGCTATAACATTATTTTCCTTTGGAGTATTCAAAAATTTTTGAATGTTTTTATTCACTGACAGCTTTGCCGGTATCTGCCCCGGTTGCAAGGATATCCTGTCCTGTGTCCTTTCCTTAGGTTGATTGGCCTCAGCGGTCATGTAACACATAGCAAATTCAATACAGATAATTGGGGGTTATTCACATGACCGTTATTTTGACAGTACACTTGTAAAGGACTGTCAAAATATAAGTCATGTTCTATTTTTTTCCATTTTACATGGGAGATCTGTGAAAATAGGTGACCCTCTAATGCAAGACTACCATGAAAAGTGAATGTTTTCCTCGGTTGTATGGATTTACCATTACCCTTAAAAGGGGTTTCCAGGCAAAAACGGACAACTCCTTCAACTTTTAAATCAGTTGGGGTCAGTGAAAAAAAATGTAAAAAAATTCATACTCACCTGTCCCCGATGCTCTGGTGTCCTCCCAGCACGTTCCAGTTCTTCATTCCGGGGTTCCGCAGAAGCCGTTGATTGGCCTTGGCATGACCGCTGAAGCCAATCTGCAGCCTCAGCAAGAGACCTGTAATGTCAAGGTAATGACATCGCATGCCCTTCGCTGATTGGCCTCAGTGGTCACATGACGCTGGAAGAAACCAGTTGAGCAGAAGAACTGGAACGTGTCAGGCGGACATCGGAGCATAGGGGACAGGTGAGTATGATTTTTTTTTTTTCACTGCCCCGGTTGATTTAAATGTTAAAGGGGTTATCCATTTTTGCCTGGACAACACCTTTAAACAGAATTCTTATTAGATTGATAACTTAAAAAAGTGAGAAAAAATACAGATATTACATACTATGTTACGAGCATCATCTAGTGACTTATCTATATAATAGCATGACATTATGAATGTGTCTTATTCAGATGACTTACTTGGAGCTTCTCGGTGCTTGTGGTGTAGAGCAACCACTAAAATAAGAGACCTGTATTGAAAATGGTGCGGATATTCCAGAATGATTTGTGATATATAACGTCTGCTTTACTGCACTCTGCAAAATAACCTCTGATCCAAAGTCAAGAAGCAACTCCTGAGAATTTGATGGAAGGAATTCATTTACTCTGCAGAGAAAAGAAAAAAATGACAAACTACAATATCCAATATTGTTAATTTATATTTATAAAATGAATTATTTTTAATTATATTATACAATTACTAATATTGTATGTACTCATTTACTTTCATAGGAATATAATCACTGGCTTTTTAATGTATTATCAGATCTTTACTGATTCTGACTGACATTTATGAAGGAGTTGGAGTCGGGCTGAGGATAAATATAGGAGCCGGAGTTGGTGGTTTGGCTTCGAGACACCACAGTCCTAGAGGGAATGTCTAATAACTATGATCAATAGACAGTCTTACCTCTCCACTGGAGCTGATAAGGAGTAGCTGACATGAAGTCCTTTAGCTTTTGCTTTTACCTTTAGAACCAAAGGTTCCTTCATGTCTTCAACCAGACAGCGTAAAGTCAGGTCATTTATTTCATCCTAAACAGAAACATGAACAAAATTGCTCAGGACATTTGTCATACTTAACCTAAAGAAGGCCATAGATCTTACATAGCTATTAGAGAGATGAAATATAATGTGATGTGTTTTCCGCTTTTCTTTTTTTCCCCACACCATTTTTTTGCTACGTGGGGCATTAGCCCAAAATGTCATAAAGTCTCCAACATGGTAACTACAACAAACCCTACAAAAAATGCCATTAGACAGCACCATAGATGGAAGGAAATATAAAAAACGTACAAGTGTCAGAATATGACGATGCAAAGAAATTTTACTTTACAAAGTTTTTTTTTATTTGTTATTATTACCTTTTTCAAGTATTAGAATATAACAAACTAATATCAAGCTGAGAAAAATAAAAAAACTGAATAAAAGTACTGCCAAAAGGTGGAGAGAAAAATGACTACTTACTAATGTATAGGTTTCCAGTGTCACACACATCTCTGACTCTTCATTTGGTCCTAACAAGCCACTCATTGGAGTTACTTTGACTGTATAAGCATCAGTATGGCCCGCTGTAAGCTGCAGAATATACACATTATTTGTATTTTTGATATAACAGGTATATAGATACCAGCCCATTCTTTTAAAGGTAAGGGTGCATAATATTTTTTGGTCCTTAAGGGGGTATTACCAGCTTAGACAGTTATGGCATATCAAGTGTACAGTATGCCATAAAAGTCTGATACAGGCAGTTCCACTTCAGAACTCCCACCTATCAAGAAAATGGAGTCCTCCAGAGAGGAGAAGAATATGCATGCAAGTGGCTGTCCCCATTGGAGATTAGTGGTTTTATGGCAACAGCCTAGGAATTCACAACATCCATACACTATAATGGCGAGACCTACAAACATAGACTGCCATATATTCCTGGACCTAAGTGTACCAAACAGGGCTAAAGGGACCCTGTTATATACAGTACTGTGCAAAGGTTTCAGGCTGGTGTGGGAGAAAATGCAGTAAAGTATAATCCCTTCAAAAATAGAAGAGTTAATTTATTTTTGTCAACTAACAATATGATGGAAATGAAGGAAAGAGAAATCTGAATTCCCATCATTATGTGGTGGAAGTCCTAAAAGTGATGATATGGCCCCCGCAGAGCGCTGATCTCATCGTCATCCAGTCTGTCTGGGATTACATGAAGAGACAGATGGATTGGAGCAAGTCTACATCCACAAGAGATGTGGGCTTAGTTCTCCAAGATGTTCGGAACAATCTCCCTGTCGAGTTCCTTCAAAAACTGTCTGGGATTTAGATTTCTTTTTTATTTGTTCACTTGATTTTGTTACTGGACAAAAACTATTAACACCTCTATTTGTGAAAGCAGTACAGTATGAGTGACCCAGAAATGGCCATATAGTATTTACCGGTCCCTGATTCTGAACTGTGTGCCCTTCCTCTTCCTTCTGACATAAAAATTACATATAAGCAGCCACACACAGACAAGCATTTCTGTCTCCAGATGGTTGACAGCCACATAGAATGCCGTTACAGGCCGCAGGTTATGCGCCACTACTCTAGAGAACCATAATACTGATTTATTATGTGAAAAATCATAACCATAATGTTTTTCATGTGTCTACACCATGTACTGTATTTGTTCATTTGTTTTGTGCAATCCAAAGTCTTGTATTTTCAATATTTTAGGCAAGCAACTCATCTATATTTACTTTACATTGTTCTTATATTATTCTCAGATAAAAAAAAGTATGTTCCCTTCATCTGCACTGTTGATATATTTTAAAAAATCAGTTTTTGTTTCATATCACTGAATTTAATACAAAAGTATAATTTTTTTTACCTCCTGCCAGGAAAACTTTGCAGGGAGTAGTCCCTGGTTAAACATTTTTATAGTTGACTTTGCTGGGACTCCTATGTAGATCTCACTGAACACCAAAGCACTGGAAAGTAGGCAAACCTGGGGCACCTGGACATCAGCCGTGACAGAAAGGTAGCTGGAATAAATGGAATAGAGAACGCAACTGGAAATTTAAGATAAAAATCACAAAGATAAAATATATAGTGTAATGTTAGGTGTATACTATAGGCTCATACATTTCTATCTGACATGGGTCTGAATACAACTGTGTGCAAGAGGCCTAAGAAGAAATAAAGTTACAATGTGACTATGATACTAAGTTATGTCCTGCCTAATATCCAACTCATACACATTTAAACCATCCTGTTATTTAAAAGGGATAGTCCAAGGGGTAAAAACACTATTTCCCTCCTGTCTAAAATGATAACTGGATTTATTTATACACTTCAATCTCCAGATATCAGTGCTGGTCCAGGCACCTCCACATCTGGTTAGCGTTTGTGGCGCTTTTGAGATATAAAACATATCAATAAATCCAATCCAAGTGAAATATTTTGTTCCTCAGACAGTCTCCTTTGGGCCTCTGTCACATAGCCTCTATACACTGTTATACTGTTTTTGGTAGCGTAGAATAATACAGTCAACATTTATTTAAAGAGGACCTTTCACCTCCTCCAAAAAGTCCAATTGTTTACATCATTAAATAGCTGCCACCCCCACCGATTCCAGCACAGTTGGAATTCTCTCTGTAGTCCCCATCATTCGTGAGCAATCAATGCTGTAAGTTTTGGTGCGTCATTTGTTGTTTAGGCTCTGTGCTGTCAGGAGGGCGGTGTCAGGCAGGAGCAGACAAGGGGTGCGATTCTGAGCTCTGACACTGGCTGCCTCTGATTGGAGCTCTGAATCACACCCCCTGCCTGACACTGCCTTTCTGACATTACAGAGCTTACAAAACTAACTGCACTTGTTACTCAGGATTGGAGGCTCGCTAGAGAAAAAAAATTCAATTGCACTAGAATCAAATGTTAAAGACTTAAATTGATGGAGGTGATGAAAAGTCTTCTTTAAAATGGGGGCCATTTGTATGTCAGATGCCACTGTATGTCTACACAATGGCATCCAACAGAAGATCCCCTCACACGTCTCTAAGTTACACTGAAAACTTAGTGTGAGAGTACATTAACTCCTACATTAGTGAAGCATTGACAGTGTTTAGTGTAAAGAGAAGACTGCTGCAGTCTATAAAATGCAACAAATTGGAGAACTTTATTCTGTCTTCAATACTCACCTTCCTTCACCATTTTCTACTTCCAGCTCTAGCACTGTTTCCATCCTCTGACAGATATCAGGATTAAATACCACTGACACTTCTGCTGTGCCTAAAGGTGCCAACACACCACTCTCAGGAGAAATGGAAAATTTTGACTCCTGCAGAAAAACAAAATAATGAGAAAATTCTGTGGAATTTCTACTTACTAGAGGAAGAAATACAGACTATAGATATAGAAGAAAGGCTGGACCCACAGGCAATCTGAACCTGCCCTAGTGATGATGTCAGGGGAATATAGAATCAGGCATGCTGCATTTTAACATGCCCAATACTTTTGTTGCCAAGGATAATATGTGCTGCCAGAGGTGCCTGGGAGCAGATAACTTTCCTCTAATCACTTACAACACATGCACACTCAGTCGAACAGAGCATACATGTGTATGGGGAGGAGAGTTGGAAGGGACCGCTGTTGGCTGTACAAGCCAACAGCTTATAGAGGTGTAGAAGAATTCTGAAAGATAGAATATTCATATGTTCAAAGTGATCCATTGATCTGTGTGCATTTAAAGGCATGTAGGTGGAGATAGAGGCAGTAAACGTATACTGCCTCTGAGGTCTGACCCAACGTGCTGGAATAGATGAAGGGAGGGGCCAAATTTTAACATAACATATATTAGTAAGTTGTTTAGACTAATAAACCAAATAAATTGTTAAGGAAGAACACAGTGGCCCAGATTTTTTTTTATGTAGATTGTGAGTTCCATATAGGGACCACAATGTACTTTTTTTTTTTCCTATCAGTATGTCTTTGTAGAATGGGAGGAAATCCATGCAAACACAGGGAGAACATACAAACTCCTTGCAGATGTTGTTCCTGGCGGGATTCGAGCCCAGGACTCCAGGACTGCAAGGCTGAAGTGCTAACCACTGAGCCACCGCATTGTCCCGGCCCATATTTTCTATGGTGAGGACTAGATACTGGCATAAATGTATCTTTGGTGCAATGTGGAGCATTTAGTTTAAAGTAAACCAACTAAAAGGTATTAGAAACATAGAATAAACAAAAATACATAGCTTGGTCTAAAAATATGCCAGATTTATCATCCAGCATTAGCCACTGTGATATATCTGGGGTATTTTCAGGCTCCCTATCTATATTTACACTATTAACTATTATAAATCTGGGCCAGTTTCTATACAATTGTGTAAAACAGAGCATCAGGTATTCCATGTGTAAGAAGACTATGTACAACACTGTATTATTAATATCCACCCAGGAAACAAGGCTTACCTCCTCTCCTCTAACAGCTAGACAAGCTCTGCTCTCTTGAATATTCCACTTTGCAGCCAAGGGACTCATGTTTTCAATGGTAAGTTTGCTGAGTGTTCTATAGCCCAATTTTATAAGCCCTAGGTCAAGTGACGGACTCAAGATAGACACCACTGGTCCCTGTGAAAGAAAGATTAGAACAAACATATTTCATTCACAATTGCAAGATGCAAATGTAAAATAAACCATAGTTTTAAATGATTTTTCCAGAAGTGTAAAAATCTGTTGCAGGAGGTGGTGACAGGTCCTCTTAGAGGTAAAGATCCCATCATTCAGTGTACTAATCTATGTTTATACAACAGAATACTACTATAGTCCATAATAACAAACCTTAAATGTGGCCTCCACATGCAAAACAGCAGGCTCTGCAGAATACAATATGTGGCAATTCACATTCTCGCTGGAGAATCCAGTCTTCAGTCCAGTAAAGATCAACTCAAACTCACAGAATTTCCCGGGCTCTGAGAAGAGAAGCATTTCTATATGAACTTTGTCTGAACAAAAATGGAATAGAAGCCTCAGAAATGGATCTACACATCTTATATTTTCAGGGTTATCTTATCTTTGCAACTAAATTTTTGGATGGTAAAGGGGTTGCCCAGGAAGAACGGACGCTTTCCCTCAATGACGGCTGCTTTTTTCCAAAGTAATACCACTCCATGGGATGTGTCTGATATTGTATTTCAGCTCGGCAGAGGTAGATAGGATTTAAATGCAATACCACATACATCCTTTGGACGAGTGGTGCTCTTTTTTTGTAATCCTGGACAACCCTCCTAAGCCTAGATTCACACAGACGTGGTATAAAATGTCCATGGAAAATGTACACCAAGGGACACCTATTTTCACGGATCCCTCACACATTTGGGTGTATTGAAGGATCCATGAAAACAAACATGCCATGAGGAAGGAATGCTAAGGAAGTCCCGAAACGCGTAGCTGTTTCCATGCTGTGTCAACTGCAATTACCCTCGGGTATTCTGTAATGGTTTTATCATGGAAGAATAAAAGTTCAATTTTACTTTTTCGCCTGGTGGTTGCTGGATTTCTCCTTTTGACGTATATCTAACTGATGTTGATAAACAAGCCTGAAAAATCTGTATAAAAGTTGGGGTTGTCCAGTAAAAGTTCTGAATGGTCTACAAAAATGAAAATGACCGGTCCTCAGCTGATCCCATTCCAATGCTATACAGTCTTATCCTCAGTCTCTACTTCATACTGCAACAATGTCCCAACCATCTCAACGATGAATTATAGTAGTAGTCAGGACATCTTAGTTGCAGTAGGTAGTAGAGACCAGTGGAAGACCAGGCAGCATCACTACAGGAGCCGGTGAGGATTAATGAGGGGCCCATGTTAAATAGTCAATGAAAGATACACCAGCAATTCTAGATATAGTTTTTCCATCAGGGTCAAAAGAAATTATGTACAGCTGTAGCAAAGGTTGACATGACTCATAACTTCATAAATTCCCACCACCATGTCCCATATTTTCTAGAAGGCAATATCCTAAAAGTGCAATGCACAATAATACATATAGAAAAATGGACAATACAACACATGAATGAATACCAATGCTTCCTGTGTGTGGTTCAATCTGAATAATGTTTGGAGCTAAGATGTTTTCCCATTCAAACTGGATTGTGGATTTGCTGTTATTCCACATCTACAAGACAATGTACAAAACAAGAAAATAAAGGTAGAAATAAGCAAATAATTAACCAAAACCGCTAATTCAGTCTGAAAATCTTTGTCCATTAAACGTGTTGCTAAATTGTTTTAGTGCTATTCAATATAGATACTGACCTTAAATAGCTTTCTCATAGCCGTGCCAATAAAACTTTCACCCGTAAAGATGACTGCATATGGCTCCAAAAGCATATGAAATGGCTCTGTGGTCCCCTTAAAGTCAAGGTCCATGACTATGACATCTTGTATGGAAGGATCCAGCTCAGTAAGGCTGGACGGGTGCTGTTCTGTGCTGCAGATAATGATATATAATGATATCATAAATCTTAATTTTAATATGTGCATTTCTGACCTGGTTCATTTCGAGCCTACAGAGCAGGGTATCCATATTCACAGATGATAGTAAAGGGATCAAAATTGAGGAGGATAGTAGGTTATAACAGGGGAATTTAGGGAGGCTGGAAGCAATGGCAGATAGTTATCTAATGAAGTTTAATGTAGACAAATGTAAGGTTATGGAGTTTTTGTCAAGGATTGTGTTATTGAAATCCAAATGCATGATCTGTATGGCTTGCAAAATCTTATGTTAATAGAGAGTCTGGAGACCCCAATACACATTGTCAGGTTTGGCTGACAACCATCTAATTTGTAGTAATATCCCTTACATTGTAATAGATCCCAAAGATAGGGTATAAAGAAAAATAAAACTTCACCTTTATTTAGAGTGAAGAGTCTGTAATGAGACGAAACGCGTTAGGAGTTATATGTGTAGCTGGGGTGACTGGTCTGAAGCTCTGTTATCCACTGGTGTAGTGTGGCCAGCTTCCTTCCCTGTTGGTGTGGCGTTAGGCCAGTATCCTCAGGGGGGGGGGGGGGTTGGTACGCTCACCAACTTTATCATATTGATCTCAGAGTCAAAGTATTCAGAACCAGTGTCCCCTGACATGCCAACATACGACATATAGGGAATGAGGGTACTAGTATATAGGGACGAACAACAGTCTATGGTCCCCTATGATACCTATCTCCCTAGTGCACATACCATTATAGGTACACAAAGATATTGGCTTAATGAACGTTAGGTTGGCTGATCCTATTTAGCGTTTCACTTTTATATTCACTGTTGGTTTTTAACTGATCTAAATAAAGGTGAAGTTTTATTTTTCTTTATACCATATCTTTGGGATCTAGGTCCTTTCAGTGAAGTAATATTATGATATGGGTTTGATATCTAATTCTCAGTGATCTTTTTTTTTTCTTTTACATTGTAATAGATAGCAATTTTCTTACCTTAGAGGGGCCGGAATATCTCTCAAGATCATCTGTGCAATACTATGATATTCTGTGAGCTAGAAATGAAGGAAACATGGCATGAGTATAAGGGTCCAGTCACACGGAGGAAAATGGTGAGGAATTTGGTGTGGAATTTCAGCACTAAAAAAAAAGGCTCCCATTGACTTCAATGGGTTCCTTTTTCTAGTAGTGATTCTGATGCTTTTTTGCAAGCTTAAGCTAGGATTGGATTCCCACTGGAGGTCATTTTACATGGGCAGACATACTTCCTAAATAACAGCAGATAAGGTGAAAGGCCTAAAAATGTACCCATCATGTTACTCAAATATAAAACAAATGCATGGAATTGTTGCTTATACACATTTACTGCTGAAATGATCATCCTTGCAAGACAACCCTGGCAAAACTTTGCTTGCTGCCCTTCCCCACACCTCAGTTGGAGTATAAGTCACAGTGAAGAGATGATCCTTGTGAGACTGCAGGATGCCTTGTAATGGACTAACAGTGAAAGCTGTATATTCATCTATATTGTACTCGATATTATTGATATTTGATTGTTCTCCTGTTGGATGAGGCTTCACTATCTGCCAGTAGAATGGAAGCTCCACATGCCTGTAAATAAATTGCGAAATGTAAATGTTAGCATAACAACCCCAAAAGATATCTTACTAAACCTTTTGTGAATAATATACGATGGGGACCCCACCACCAGGAACCCCATTAATCACTAAACCGGTGGTCCCACAACTCTAATTCCAATTACTGCTTGCAGTTTCAATGGTGTGGATGCTGTATTCAGAATCTAGGCTAGAAACTGAGACAGCCAAGTAAATCAATGTTCCCATTAACCTGCTGTTATCATTCTATTCAGTTTTCTCTTCAGTACAGTCATGCAATGAGTAGGGGCTAGGGACTCCTGTTCTAGTGACTGCTGGGGGTTCATTGGTTGGGCCCCAGTGATCAGAAGAGAAATAGGGGACTCAGATGCCCAATTCTAGGGACTGTTAGGGGTCTGTCACTATAACTGAAGAAGGGCGAGCATTCTTATCTCTGATATAGGGCCTATGTGTGGAGTTTGGTGGAAAATATTCAATACGACAGGCGTATGGGAGGTTTTAACTGCAAAAAACGTTATAAGTACTTACGTTGTGTTTCTAACAACAATGCTCTTCTGCTCCGTAGAATGTAAGTTTGCACTTTGAAACTGTACTAAATGTTCACCCGAAACATCAGTAAGCTCAATGGGAGTATTCCTGCCCTCACTGATAGGTACCAGCTGCAACCCTAAAAGTTGTCCATATCCTTGACCCAGAAACAGACAAAAGAAGAATCAGTGTATATGAACCTATTATATATACGGTTATGCCCATTACAGTATTTATAGGTATAGCCCACCTGTTAATGTGATATCCTTGACCTGGCAGTTATCGCACACTATTGTAAAAACCTGGCTGTAGGTTTCAGAAGCTAAAGGGAAGAAGACAACCTGGGAAAACATTACAGAAAACATCATACTAATAGATATTACTGGATATCAATGTGCTGGGTATCACTATAGAAGGTGTCTAATAGAGATGAGCAAACACTGTTCGGATCAGACGATCCGAACAGCATGCACCAATAGAAATGAATGGAAGCACCTGTGACGCCAGCCGGCCGGCCACCGGCAAAGTCAGCGTCACAGGTGCTCCCATTCATTTCTATGGGAGCGTGCTGTTTGGATCGTCTGATCCGAACAGTATTCGCTCATCTCTAGTGTCTAATGTTCTTATTACTGACCTCGATAATAGTTTCTTGCCCTGGATATAATTCAAACATGGCCGGTCGGATGCAAAATGGAAGCTGCTCCACAAATCCTGCATTGGCCACTGTCTAAGCACAGAAAAACATATATTATGTTATTTAAATGGCTATTCTCAAATTCTATACATGATTTTCCAGGGATAATAATGAAGTAACAGTAGGGGTTGTAATGGTAGAAATCACTGTTAGCCTTCAACACATAAGGACCTATTGGTCTAATTTTGGGTGCCATATTATAAGCTGCATTGCTTTTACTATGCATGTGCACTGCTGCTCCATTCATTCTCCATGGCACTGTTAGAAATAGTGGAGACATCTCCTAATGAAAAGCATTGCGGGAAAAATCACAATGTGTTGCCACCACGGTTTTTTCACGGCAGTTTTTTTTGCTATGGCCAGCTACATGGGACCTTAGCCTCAAGGAGTTGTCCAGGACTATGATAATGATTGCTGTGGCCTCTTCACTGCTTACCAAAGTGCTATCTACACTCACCGGCCACTTTATTAGGTACACCTGTCCAACTGCTCGTTAACACTTAATTTCTAATCAGCCAATCACATGGCGGCAACTCAGTGCATTTAGGCATGTAGACATGGTCAAGACAATCTCCTGCAGTTCAAACCGAGCATCAGTATGGGGAAGAAAGGTGATCTGAGTGCCTTTGAATGTGGCATGGTTGTTGGTGCCAGAAGGGCTGGTCTGAGTATTTCAGAAACTGCTGATCTACTGGGATTTTCACGCACAACCATCTCTAGGGTTTACAGAGAATCGTCCGAAAAAGAAAAAACATCCAGTGAGCGGCAGTTCTGTGGGCGGAAATGCGTTGTTGATGCCAGAGGAGAATGGCCAGACTGGTTCGAGCTGATAGAAAGGCAACAGTGACTCAAATAGCCACCCGTTACAACCAAGGTAGCCAGAAGAGCATCTCTGAACGCACAGTACGTCAAACTTTGAGGCAGATGGGCTACAGCAGCAGAAGACCACACCGGGTGCCACTCCTTTCAGCTAAGAACAGGAAACTGAGGCTACAATTTGCACAAGCTCATCGAAATTGGACAATTGAAGATTGGAAAAACGTTGCCTGGTCTGATGAGTCTCAATTTTTGCTGCGACATTCGGATGGTAGGGTCAGAATTTGGCGTCAACAACATGAAAGCATGGATCCATCCTGCCTTGTATCAACGGTTCAGGCTGGTGGTGGTGGTGTCATGGTGTGGGGAATATTTTCTTGGCACTCTTTGGGCCCCTTGGTACCAATTGAGCATCATTGCAACACCAAAGCCTACCTGAGTATTGTTGCTGACCATGTCCATCCCTTTATGACCACAATGTACTGATGGCTACTTTCAGCAGGATAATGCGCCATGTCATAAAGCTGGAATCATCTCAGACTGGTTTCTTGAACATGACAATGAGTTCACTATACTCCAATGGCCTCCACAGTCACCAGATCTCAATCCAATAGAGCATCTTTGGGATGTGGTGGAACGGGAGATTCGCATTATGGATGTGCAGCCGACAAATCTGCGGCAACTGTGTGATGCCATCATGTCAATATGGACCAAAATCTCTGAGGAATGCTTCCAGCACCTTGTTGAATCTATGCCACGAAGAATTGAGGCAGTTCTGAAGGCAAAAGGGGGTCCAACCCGTTACTAGCATGGTGTACCTAATAAAGTGGCCGGTGAGTGTATATATTGCATAGTGAATGTACTTGGTATTTCAGCTCAGCTCCATTAATTTGAATGAAAATGAGCTACTGCATGGCCTTGTGACGAATGGACATGATGACCCTGGCCTGAGAAGAGGAAGTGGAGCTCGATCTCATGGTCCTGGACAGAACCTTTAATTGTAAACATGCAAATATACTGTAAATGCAATACTGGGATTATTCAAACAACTCAGAACTTTCTATTGTATATACTGTATGTAAGTATGTATCTATCTATCTATCTATCTATGGAATTTTGTTCAGACATCCCCTAAAAATAAGCCCTAACCCATCTTTTGGAGCAAAAAATAATATAAGATCCTGTCTTATTTTCGGAGAAACACGTGTATATATTATATATTTATGTTATATATGGCGTGAGTCGTACTTGAAATCTAAGCTAGTCCGTGACTGGTGTAGATTTCAATTCTGGTGCATAAAAATTATTAAGAAGACAGACAGTGCATCTTAAACTGCAAGGTAGGCCTCACTGGAGAGTCTTTCCTTAAGGCTGAGTTCAGATGGAGTATTTTGGATCGTAATTTGACTCAGGTTACAGTTCAAAATACGGGGCAACCGCAACTGTGATCCGGATTAGGCCCAAATGAATGTGCCTAGTTGGGAATGTCTTTAGGTGGAGTCGCCTCGCGAAACGGCTCCTGGAAAAAAAGAACTGACCGGCTCCCATTGATTTCAATGGGAGCCGTCTTTTTGATCAGGATTTTGAGGCGGATACGACCAAAATACTCAGTGTGAACTCAGCCTAATTGTTGAGGCAGCTCAACTTCAAAAGTAATTTTGGCAGATGTGCTCTTATGCTGCACAAGCCTTTCTATGGTTGTACCAATCTTGTGTTTAGCCATGTAACTGACATAATACTACAACCAATGGTAAGTCCTAGGCATTACCATGTTCTGGCTTCTGGTCACACTAGAAGACGACTGAGAATAGTAAGATGACTGAAAATCCATAAAGTGTTTCCTAATGTTAAAATAAACAATGAAAAAAAATTTACTCGAAAGTTTGCTGGAGGCCAGACACTTCTTGGCATAATGCAGAACTTTCCTCGACTCAAGCCTTCATTTCTGCAGAGACATTCAATCAGCTTTACTCCTCCGACCAAGCACGGACCACAATCCAGAGTCCGGGGCACTGCACAAAAATATTTGGTCATATACATATAAAAAAAATTTAAAACTAAACATGTTCAATGACAATACAATATAGTCAATATAATATTATCTGTCCAATGGTGCTATAGGCCATGTTCACATTTGAATTGGAGTCTACTTTGTCGTAGTGTCAGCATGAAATTGCTAATGAAAAAGTCCTGCATTCGTTGCTTTTCCAGTCGCTGCTTTATCTTTTAAAACCACAGATACTCGACGAACCCCTTTATAGTCAACGGCCCAGGCTCCATATGTAACCACTATTTTTAGGAGATACTAGTGGGAGCCTAGTGTCTGCTGACAACAAGCAATGGACAGTTCTTAAAGGGGATGTCCTGCAGGTAAAGCTGAATACAGGCTGTCTTGCTGAGAATCAGCTGAGTGTTTTTTTCCCCTTCAAAGCCCCACTGAAGGGAAAAATGAAATTGAGGCCGGGATCCCACGTGGAGGAAACACAATGGAAAAAAATGTGGTGTTTTACAGTCACTGCATAGTGGATGGGATTTGGTAGACAGCAGAAAAAAAAAAGAAAAAACTTGCAAGTTTTGGAAATTGCAGGAGGTCAGTTTTACCTACGGAAACACTGGTAGTTTCCCTACAAGTATAATGGAAGCAGAAAGTCCGCAGAGAAAATCTCTGAGGACTCTCTGTGAAATGCGTTCCTGCCACGTTTTTTATCTCACCGCGTTTCTGCTGCTGCCCGTTACGTGGGGCCTTAACCTAATGGCCTGTCTATATAATGCCATGATATGTTGTGACCTCCAAAATAAAAGAAGCTATATATGGTCACTGTATGTATGGTCACTGTATGTATGGTTACAGTCTTCTATATAGCAGTTGTTATATATTTTAGCTTTGCTGATAATGAAAGGAAAGTTAACAAAAGTTTAGTGCACAAAGAGTTAAAGAAATAGAACCAAAAACTGATCAAAATCAACGGAAACAGACGTACTGGATGCCACTGGGGTATGGTAAAATTTTGTTCCAGTGGGGAACAATTTCTTCCTTCCTGACTTTGTCTGGTGGAAATTCATATTACAGTAATTTTATGATTTCTCTTTCTTGTATGTAAATGAAAGTCACTAGCTGGGTAGAGGAAACAACGTGCAGGATATTGTCAGAGAATTATATACCTGCACTATACTGATCTGCCAGATGTTTCTACGAAAGGAGACCCTCAATTTATGTTTATTTTTATTTCAAATCTAGGGAAAGGGGATTTCAATTTTTAGTGTTTCATTATTTTTTTTTTATATTTTTAAACTTTTTTTTAACTATTGTATTAGATCCTTCTAGAGAGATTGAACTTGCAATTTTTTGATTTCACTATGCATAGATTGCAATACAATTGTATTGTATTCTATGGCAGATTTTCTGCATTACTATATAGATCTGCCTCATAGACCCGCCTCAATAGTCATATACCTATGACAGGTCTAGGAGCATTCATTAGGCTCCTGGCTGCCATAGGAACAGGTTGGCTCCTATGAGAAGCCATCCTTCAATTTCAGTACCCTGCTAGCACTGACAAGATATACAAGTGAATACAAAAAAGCCTAAACTGCATTGTATACAGAGGCATCCATTAACATACATATACAGGGGTATCTGGGATTTACACCAGGCAGTGTGAAAAGAGACTAATATATATATATATATATATATATATATATATATATATATATATATATGCAGTTCATAATATTTTATTCATTAAAAGTCAATGGGGCACATTTATTAAAATAGACTAAAAGCAAAACTGTGTTAGTTTCCCATAACAACCAATCACGATGCAGCTTCCATTTTTCAGAAGCAGAATACATAATGAAAGCTGCGCTGTGATTGGTTGCTATGGGCAGTTTTTCTTTTAGACATTAATAAATTGTCCCTATTATAATATTAACTAATTAACTTGATTTGGTTATAACAAAGCATTACATGTCAGTATCGGAGGCGGTCTCCTTGCTTCAATAGGGACTAAGACAGGATATGGAGCTTGGGTTTCAACCAGTATAAAATCCTCAAAATCTGCCAGAGAATCAGGAACAAACCGTATTGTATAATGGCAGCTCATTCCTGGTGCTACAATCCCTCCTTCACCGGGAAACTTTCCTACATGAAGACAAATAATACAGAGAAATCTAACATTAGCACACAAACTGCATGTTCTAGTAATATGGTGGAGTGTGAGGATTAACCCAGGAATTATTTCATGTTATATACAATTCCAAGCAATATTTTACTGTTTCGATATAAATTAAAATTTTGTGAATATATTACATTACTTGAATGGTCAGTAGCTTTTCCAACAGCTTAGTCTCATCTCTGAGAGCATGTGATTATGGACCAAAATATAATGCACTAAATGCATTAAAAATGAGGCTGCTTTCTATCTCCACTCCTTCCTGCCTCCCTCATTCCCTTTACATTGCCTGGTTTGCCGTTGCAAGAAAGTATTGATTTGGATATCTGGGACAAATTCAACAATCTTCGAGTTTCTGACTTGTTTGTGGACGGTAAACCTCTCCCTCTCACGGACCTTCAAGCCTTAATACCTGACACACCTCTGAACTTTCTGCACCACGCCAGAATACGGTCATCTCTCCTCTGTCTTCTCAAGCTATACTCCCCCTGCAGGAAATTTACGCCTTTTGAACGTTCTCTTAAAAAAGCAGAAGTTGTACCTATTTCCATTTCTATTTGTCGTAAATTTCTTCAAAATGATGAAGTGATGGAGAAACCACCATATTTAGCAGCATGGGAGGCTGAATTGAACCATTCTTTTGACGATTCTGAAATTGCCTCCATCCTTTCCAATTCCCATGGCTTCTCTACATGCGTCAGATTCCAAGAAATGCACTACAAGCTCCTGGCGAGATGGCATAGAACGCCTGTATGGCTACACAGACACAATCTTACTGACTCAGACCTTTGTTGGCGCTGTAAAACGCTTCCCGGCTCTCATTTACATGTATGGTGGTCATGTGAAAAGATACGACCGTTCTGGGAACAAGTCGAATCACATATCTCACTTATCGTTGGACATTGCCCCCCTTTGACTCCAGAACTGGTGCTTCTATCTCTACCGCAGAATGAGTTTTGTCCTTCCTCAAAAGACTTACCAACCATTCTCTTGGAAGCAGCAAAAATCCTTATTCCTCTCTTCTGGTTACAACAACGCCCACCCTCGATCAAACTCTGGTTGGAGAAAGTGTTTCAACTCTCTAAATTCGAGGAAATTGTGAGTTGGACCAACAGGACCCATGATCACTACCTCAAATTATGGTCTCCATGGCTTTCCTTTGTTGATAGTCGTCGCTACCTAAGACAACTGATACTGGCTGATTGACCTTTTTCCATCTCCGTCTTCCCGTTTTCTTTCATACTTCTACTCTCCCTTTTATGTGCTTACCTCCTCCCCCCCCCCCCTCTTCCTTCCACCCAATTACTTGGAATACCAACTACTGAAATACAGGAGCTGTTGTTCTCATACTTTCAATGTGTTATATTACATTATTGCACTATTACCTTATTGCCTTTTTGCGTTTACTAAGCTCTCATATTTTGTTCTTTGTTTATCATATGTCTCGACTACATTATTCCACAATTTTGTAATTTTGTATTATTTCTGCCTTGATACTGACACTTTCTCATGGAAAATTGTAAAACCTTGCTCAAAATAAAGTATATATAAAAAAAAAAAAAAATGAGGCTGCTTTCTGCCAGAAAAACCTCTCTAAGGGCAAGTTCACACATAGTTTTTATGGTCAGGGTTTTGAGACCATAATCGCCTCAAAACCCTGACCAAAAAGATGGCTCCCATTGAATTAAACTATACTCGGCTGATCACCTGGGTGTGCTGCACAGAAAGGGCCACAGCAGGCTCTACCTGCTCAGGAGGCTGAGGGCCTTCGGAGTCCAGGGGACCACTTCTTAGGGCCTTTTTCAACTCTGTGGTTGCTTCAGCCATCTTTTTCGGTGTAGCCTGCTGGGGGAGCAGTATATCAACCAGGGACAGAAATAGACTTGACAGGCTGATCAGAAGGGCTAGCTCTGTCCTGGGGAGCCCCCTGGACCCAGTACAGGTGGTGGGTGACAGAAGGATACTGTCTGTGGTGAGGTCCATGTGGGAGAACAAATCCCACACCATGTAAGAGACCTTGATGGCACTTGGCAGCACTGTAAGTGACTGTCTGCTTCACCCCAAGTGTGAGAAGGAGCGCTATCGCAAGTCCTTCCTTCCAACCCCGATCAGGTTGTATAATCTACATCAGACCAAGCAAAGATCACTCCGCACAGAGAACTAATGATTATGAAATCTTACTTCTTCTTCTGTTCCTTAGCTGCTATGGACTCCTAGTATATCTTCTCTTCTCAGTATATGTGTGTCTACGTCTGTAATATATTACTGTGTATTATCCTGTATCTGTATTACTATGCTGCTATAACATATTGAAATGTCCCCACTGTGGGACTATTAAAGGATTATCTTATCTTATTAACAGACAACAAGCAGTCTTCCTGACTGTGCTCATTGATTGTTTTTTTTCCTGTGTTTTAGCTGCATGTATGTGACATGTATTTGCAGTTCAGTGTTGCTGGATCTCCTATGCTATGGTTACTTTGGCTTTTTCTCAGCTATTTGTTTGCTATTGTACAGTTACTCCTGGCTGAATTACATATAAAGAATCCAGTAGTATCAGGAATGGATAGGGGAGGGACAAACTGCTCCTTATTATACATGCCTACAGCCTCAGGCTTTGCCAAATGCTATTATGCAAAGCCTAAACAATAGTTTGATATAATTATATATGAAGTAGTCTCAAACTCACTCAATAGAGAAAACCATGGTTGTCAGCACTTTGTTACTGCGCCTTCTCCTATCCATAATCACTGTATACTGTTCCTTTATTCTGATGCTAATGCTAGGGAGCTCTGTTATATCACTATTATCTCTTTAGGTAGGTATACTTCACTACACAGTCACTGTCAGAGTTGACATCCCCATACACATGCATGCTTGGATCAGCAGTGAGTACTGTGTTGAAAACCAGCAATTCAAATTGACTTGTCTCCAGATATTTGTCATCAGATGACTAGCAATCTAAGTACTCAATCTACAGCCTCAATTATTGGCTGTGAAATAAGAAACATTTGGTATATCACTGTGCTGGAAACCATGAGATGAATCTTACTAACAGTGACTGCCCTGCTGCATCACTGGTATAGCATTGAATAAGTCACTCATAATCATTTGTGACCACAATGACAACAAATATGGATAATGTATATACTAGATGATATTACATTTTAGTATTTTAATATAAGTAGTGTTCATACATGTTGTCATACCTGTCTGGTGACTTACCAAGGCCTATAGAGAAATATGGAGTGGATGGAGGGATCACCCTGACGTGGCGACTTGATGCAGTCAAATTTCTCAGCTCTACTGTTATCTATGCATGAGAGGAGACGACAAAATAAGTTATATTTTAACAAACCAGAGAAACTTTAGTATGATTTACACCATGTCCTAGTATATGGTAGTTGGCAACATTTCCAAAATACAGACTAGAGTTGGGCACATCGGTTTGTATTAGCCGGGTTAAACCCAAATATTCCATATGGAGATTCATCTCAGATGAACTAAAATGGATTCCGCATTATAAAATTAAGGTGAAAAAAAATAAAAAAAAACATTCAAACTCACCTACTGTTACCTCTTTGGGCCACTTCGCAGCATCTGTCACTCTACTGGTGAAGCCTGGCTCTTTTCTGTGACGTCATCAGTCCGGGCTCAACTGTGAGGCCTGTGGTTGTGCACCAGTAGGTGACCTGGGCACACCGAATATCTAGGAGCCCTGACAATATTCTATACTATGTTTTATAAATGGGTCCCTAGGAGGCCTGACAGTGTTATACACTATGTTTTATAAATGGGTCCCTAGGAGGCCTGACAGTGTTATACACTATGTTTTATAGATAGGTTCCTAGGAGCCCTGACAGTGTTATACACTGTGTTTTATAGATAGGTTCCTAGGAGTCCTGATAGTGTTATACACTATATTTTATAGATGGGTTCCTAGGAGCCCTGACAGTGTTATACACTATGTTTTATAGATAGGTTCCTAGGAGCCCTGACAGTGTTATACACTATGTTTTATAGATAGGTTCCTAGGAGCCCTGACAGTGTTATACACTATATTTTATAGATGGGTTCCTAGGAGCCCTGACAGTATTATACACTGTTTTAAACCAATTGAAGGCGTGGTTTGTATCGAACTTGTTCGATGTGAAACAAATTAGAGACTTAAACCGGCACATGAAAAAAATCGTGAGAGGTTCATCAGTGCCTAGTTCAGACCTTTATATGTAAATTATCACAACATGAACTAAACAGTTAAAATGGAGAATAAAAGTTTCATTCTTATACATCCCTTAGGGTCCGTTCACACAATGTAACGCGGCGTTGATTCTGACATGTAAACTCGTGTCAGAGTCAGTGCTGAAAAACAGAATCCCATTGACTTCAATGGGTTCCGTTTAGCACGCGTAACACATTGAAATCAATGGATTAAAAAGCCTCTCATTGATTTCAATGTGTTACGCGCACTAAACGGAACCCATTGAAGTCAATGGGATTGTGTTTTTCAGCGCTGACTGACACAAGTTTACGTGTCAGAATCAACACCGCGTTACATCATGTGCACGGACCCTTAGGCCAAAACCTCACTCACAGGGTCAGTGTTTTGCATAAGTGGAATTTAACTTAATTCAATGAAGTCAGCATTTCAAAAGAAATGTGATTCTGATTTTCATCAAAATTGTGAAATCAATGTTAGCCCTACTCCAGAGTCAAATATATTCTATGTAGGTTTTCAGTTTGTTGAAAAAAAGAGCGTTTTTCCTTATGTATTGAAAAGGGAAAGAAAAAAAAGCAGAGAAAAACGCAGCAAAAACTCAATCGAAAAACACAACACGTATCCACCGCTTGCAGCATGTTTTTGTTGTGTTTTTTTTCAAAAATGTTTTTTTAGCTGATATTCTCTATTTGGGGCCTTAGACTCTTTAAACAAAAATATGAAACTTGAGATTAAAATCAAGAGTCACAATAGCTTAACCCCTTAACGCTAAATCATGTACCTGTACGTCAGGGAATGTGGTTAGTTCCCGCATTCCCACGTACCTGTACATGATTGAGATTGCACGGGCTCAGAAGCAGAGCCCGTGCGATCTCCACGGGAGGCCGGCTGTATCTGACAGCCAGGCTTCCCCTGTAGCAGCAGGGACGGTGATTGCACCGCCCCCCCCCCCCCCCCCCCGTTTAACCCTTAAGGTGCCATGATCCATAGTGATCATGGCACCCTAGGGGTTTGGCCGGCTATAAAGCATGCTGCCGGCTGCATAAGGAGTCTGTGTGAGCTGTAATTTACAGCTACACGCTGCTCCTTAATCCCTCCCCCCATCGGAGCGAGCTCCGATGGGGGGAGGGTTAACCCCTTGGATGCCAGGACGAGGGGAAGCTAGTCTATGCATCTGCATAGCTAGCTTCCTCTATAGACTGCAATACACGTGTATTGCAGTCTGTAGTTAGTATAGAACCAGCAATCCTCTCTGATCGCTGGTTCTAGTGTGCTTGCAGCACAAATAAAAAAATGTAAAAAAGTTTAAAAAAAAAAAAATAAAGTGTGTAAAACAAACAAAAAAACAAACATAGTTACATTTCTGGTAAATCTGGAAAATCGCTGTTACACTTGTAAGCCTTATAACGTCCAAAATAAATTAAAATACAATCAAAAGATGATGCCGATATAAAGCAGAGATATGGGAGATAATATTTATTACTGTATTTGGGTGGTATGGTTATCTGCCTGAAAAGCAGAGAATTTCACATTTTGAAAATTGCAATTTTTTCCAAATTTCCATCAAATTTCCTATTTTTTTTAATAAGTAAATACAAAAATATTGATTAGTGTTTACCACTAACATGAAGTATAATGTGTTACGAGAAAATAATCCCAAAATCACTTGTGTAAATTAAAGCGTCTCAAAATTATTGCCATTTAAAGTGACACATGTCAATTTTGAAAAAATAGGCCTGGTCCTTAACATACATTTGGGCTGTGTCCTTAAGGGGTTAAATAAAACTGAGATTTTGTTTTTAGGCTAAAACTGCCCAGAAGTATTTATAAACTAAAAACACAAGTGCAGACTATAGTAATATTAAGTTATAATGGAAAGATTTGCTGGATTTGGCTTATGCTTGATTCACATCTGCTTTGGTATTCCCTCCGGGAGAGTCCCCAAGGGGACCCCCCGAACAGAATACCAAACGCAAATGCAAGTAGTGCAGTAAAAGCACACAGACCCCATAGACTATAATGGGGTCCGTGTACTTGACACACGCTGCCCGCACAAATCATGTGAACAGGAAAGTAGATTGTGAACTACTTTCTTGTCCGCATAATCCCTGCGGAGATCTGGTGGCAAACACACGGACCCCATTATAGTCTATGGGGTCCGTGTGCTTTCACTGGCACACCGCTTGCAGTTGCGTTTGGCATTCTGTTCAGGTGGGGCATCATGTGGACTCCTTCAGAAAGAATACCAACGGAGATGTGAACGAGGGGTTACAAGTGATGCAAATCAGTGACCAAAACAGTGACGTGTGAATAAGACTTGACATGTATAATCTGCAAACATCATAAGTAGACGTTAGACATACTCACTTCATATATCTGTCCAACTTCATACTCAGGGAAGAACACAACAGGAGGGTTAGCCAGGAACACTGGTACTGGCTCATTTGCATCACTGAAAAATATGGAAAGTTACTTAAATCATATTTCTCCAAACCAGTAAAACTTAGAGAAATGTAGCATTACTGCTATAAACTGGCACAAGATAGAGCTGCAATTTGTGTCAACCCCTAGCTGGCATAAATGCCAATTCTGGCGCACAAAACCTCTTAATAATTCTGGTGTATATCATGCCAGTGGGGACTGTTTAAGGCTAAGGCCCCACATAGCGAAGTGCAGCAAAATAATGGAGCGAAAAACACGTCATGTATTTTTACAGCTTATTTCAAAGAAAGTCTGCAGAGTTTTCCTCTGCTGACTTTCTGCCCCTATTATACCTATATGGAAACACTAGCATTTCCGGCGGTATAATTGACATGCTGCAATTTTCTGTTGCAGATTTTTTTGCAATGTGTGGAAGGAGTTAAACAAAATCCTATTCACTTTGCTGGTACTGTTAAACGCAGCATTTTTGCAACATGAGGCCCCGACCTAAGATCGGAATAGGAAACGCCAGTCGTAATAAATTCCCTCAGTATACTAGACTTGCATTTTAATTCATGGAAGAATTTACAAATGTTCAGTCTGCCAGTAACTACGAATGAAATTATATATATATATATATATATATATATATATATATATATATATATATATAAATATCCCCATAATTTATGAGAACTTTCGTGTGGTCTTACTGCTCTTCAATGACTTTGCTCTTTCCAGATATTAACACTTCTCGTTTCTTTGTTGGAAGAATTAGCGATCGTCCTCCATGCTGACTGTTTGGTGGCAAAAAGCGGGGATTTTTGAGGAAATTGTGTCTTTTCTCTAAATGAGCAAGATGGGCTCGTTCAGCCTCCCTTTCTTCTGCGCTCATCTCTACCTTCTGTAATCTCTTCTTTGATGATCTAGACTTCTAGAAGACAGGAAAAAAGGGATTTTCCATAAAGAACCGTCATCTGACCATGCTTTTACAATCCTGCTCTTCAATATATGTATCAAGTATACAAGTATAGAATCCTGGTTGTGCCTGTTACCCTATGTCCCCCTTATACTTATACTCATCTGACAGTTTTAGACATTATCTGTACCATTAGCCACTCAGCAGAGTAGGTGGGATACAAGTCATCACACCATCTGTATCGGACTGCTGATATCCAGCGTGCTCCCTGAGTCTTGTAGGCCACAGATCTGCGCCTGTGCCTTCTGAAAGTAAATTCTAGGTGCCAATGGTTCTGTTCTAACATAATCTTCAACCATTACTGTTTATATTGGCACTTACACAGGGATTCAGGCTAAAAATCCAGGGGCATCTGCCATGGATTTCTGGTGCTAGATATGCACCAGCTTGGTTGGCCAAACAGGAGAAAATCTAACCAACTGGCCAGGCTAGTGAACCTGAATGCCTTTTAGAAGGCTAACAAAATATTATGAACAACAATATGCATGGCTGTCTGAAATTTTACACCTAAGAACATCAAAATAAATTTGTCGCTCAGCTACACTTTTGACTACATTGTGATAGTTGCTTGACAATCATGTCATTACTTTCTACCTCTTGACCTTGTACCCCTAATAGACATTGTAGAAGCAGGAACATGTTGTCTATAAGTTTGTAGCAATCTCATGATTATTTTGGTCAATATTTCAATCCCAATATCATCTTTAACCTACAATTGACATTGTGTATAATGAGTAACCCCTTATTACTGTGGTTTTCAGTTTCTCTGAAAAAAAATACTTGTCTGGTGTCGCTTACAAGTCGGCCTAACATTTACCTTACTTGTCTTCTTGTAACTTAGATTGTCAGAGCTGGACAATGATGATAAGGTGAGGCTGGATAATGAGTTTCCTACAGGATCCTTTGCAGATGTATCTGGAGGTAAAGGGTCATTGTATCCATCATCCACAGGGCTCCTGGAAATGTGCTGGTGAAAACTGAAAGTTTCTTTATATAGAGAAGGCTCACACAATCCTGAAAAATAAAGCACAGTGAATAATAGCTAAAGCTTATTAAATGAGTGCAATAGGTTCTACTGACTATGGTGTGAGAACCTGACTTTGGTCTTCCGAACTGGCATTAGGACATCACATCATCTGCAGGGCAGTGCAACTACAGAGTCTAAAACACCACCAGCCTGCTGAGAGCCTGCTCCTGTGCAGCCCCCTGAGATCTCCCCTCATAAATAGTGTCAAGTAAATCCCACCCTGACCTCATCCCAAAATGCACAACCCTGCCCCTATAAGAAGAAGGACGCCCCATTTTGGAATGGGCATGTGTAAGCTACATCTCCTTTCTTGACCAGGACATGTCAAATTTGCTGAGATTGTTCTTGGAAAATTAGGGACTCTCCCGGCAAATTTGGCAAGTATGAAAGATATAGAATGAAAGACCAGACCAGACTTTTTGGACCTAAAAACTAAAAAAACCTAAAAACGAAATGATGCAGAAAGGAATTACATTTGGGTACACATGGCAGTCGCCTACCTCTCGGAGCTCTGGTAATGGTCTGTGTGTCTGTGATGTAATCTTCAGGACAGATGAGGTTGTGTTTCTTGAGGAGATCATTATCAACACACCATCTAAAATAGGATTCAACTATAGAGAATAAAATATATAAAAAAAAAAAATTGTCTGTAGTTTGGCCTAAGAAAACGTTTTTAAAATTGGGTTCGGTTAAAATCTTTGCGTTTGGCTTCAATGCTTGTATATGAATTCACCCAGCACAATACAAGCTGTCAGACCATCTGTATCTGTCTGATAGATTGGCTAATAAGCGACATCTTGTATTGTCATACATATACAAGTGAGTTGTAGACGCTAAAGAAAGGAAAATATTTGATGCAACCCAGTTAGAATTTTTTTTAAACCTATGCTGGCCTCTATGTGTAAGCGGTCCGTCTCTCCATTGTTTGGGACCCCTGACGGAACTCATTGACAGAGAGCCAAGCATCAAATACATAAAAATAAATAATAAAACATGGATGTGAAAGTTCACGTAGCCTTTAAGCTATAGCCCATTGGTAATACTACAAAATCTAGGCACTATGGCTAGTGCTAGGTACCAGATGTATGGGTCAGCATCCAATATGCATAAAATGGTCTCCTGTAAAGAATCTGATCAGCAATCGTATAATTATATTCTGTATGTGACAAGGCTGGTGCACCGTGAATCCCAAACTTTTACCTGAGATGCTCTCATATATTAACACTTACAATTAACACTATAAGCTATACAGGGGTGAACCTACCTGTTTCGCCGCCCGAGGCAGATGACAGAAAGCCGCCCCCCCCCCCCTGGGGGGAGGGGCGGAGCGAAGGGGGGCGGGGCGGAGAGAAGTTAGCAGGCAGAGAACAGGCAGGGAGAGGACCTGCTCTCTGCCTGAGCGTGAGGGGAGGCCACTGGAGCAGCGCTGCTCCAGCGGCCTCCCCAATCCACCGCTCGGTGACGGTGACGCTAAGCCAGTCCAAGACAGATTGTCCTGGACTGGCTTAGGTAAGCAAAAATGCCGCCCTCCCCGGGGCCCTGGCATAGCGCCGCCTGAAGCGGTCGCTTCAGGTCGCCTCATGGGAGGTACGGCGCTGGAGCTATATAAGCTTGTGGTGATCTTAATGTTAATGTCCAGGTACCCTTTCCCATAGCTATCTATCTAATGTGTATGTGCAGCTTCAGATATCTTACCTGGGGGTAACCCCAGACTTTGGAATGAGTCTCCTGCTTCATTTTTCAGACAGTTAAGCATTCGCTCCTCTTCGGCAGTAGCTCGAGCACGTGCCTGGATGATGTGACGTTCTACCTTATCACACTCTGCCATTCTGCTGTCATATTCTGTACGAATCTACAGAAAAGAAAGAAAAAAATCCATATAATGAATTGAGGAATAAATAAAAAATGAAACACTACAGATTTAAAATAGTTAAATGGTTTTACCATCTTGGAAGACATTTATGGCCTATCCACATGATATAATGTCTTATTGACATGGGTTCCATGTCTTGGACCTACACCTATCTCAAGAACTGAAGCTAACCAAGCAAGCATTTAGAAACACCTTGTGTGGTCTCCTCTAGTTTCCCAGTGGCTGCAAGACTGGGGTATGAGACCCCATTTATTGAGATCAATATATATACCAGAGTTGAGATCCCTATCTATTTAATACATTTATGGCATATCATGCGGATATTCCATAAATATCTGAGAGTCTAACAGTAAAATAAGAGAAAAGGTGAGTGGATGGAAAACTTACCACTTACCCCTGTCCCACAGGCCCGATGCCTTGGGGTTACCCTGGACTCTGACCTATCCTTCAAACCACATATTCAAACCCTCAACACCTCTTGTCGCCTCCAGCTCAAGAACATCCACTGAATCCGCTCCTTCCTCACCCCAGAAACTACCAAGATGCTCGTCCAGGCCCTCATAATCTCCCGCTTAGACTACTGCAACACCCTTCTGCATGGACTCCCGGCAAACACCCTCGCCCCCCTCCAGTCCACCTTAAACTGTGCTGCTCGCTTAATCCACCTCACCCCCCGATCTTCATCGGCTGCTCCCCTCTGCCAGTCCCTCCACTGGTTACCCATAGCCCAGCGAATTGAGTTCAAGCTACTAACGCTAACATACAAAGCCATCCACAACCTGTCCCCTCCATATATCTCTGACCTCATCTCCCGCTACCTGCCCACACGTAACCTCAGATCCTCCAACGACCTCCTACTCCGCTCTGCCCTCATCCGCTCCTCACACAACCGTCTCCAAGACTTCTCCCGTGCATCCCCTATACTCTGGAACTCCTTACCACGACACATGACTGACCCCCACAATCACAGGATTCAAGAAGGCCCTGAAGACTCACCTATTCAGGAAGGCCTACAACCTCCAATAACACTATCACCGCACCGCCATCTGTACAGTCTCCCCCTCTCCTTCTGTCTCTACCCCCTTCCCTCATAGATTGTAAGCCCTCGCGGGCAGGGCCCTCTACCCCACTGTGCCAGCCGATCACTGTTAGTATGATATGTACCTGTATATTTTGTGTATTGTATGTAACCCCCAAATGTAAAGCACCATGGAATTAATGGTGCTATATAAATAATAATAAATAATAATAATAACTTGTTGGGTAATAAAATTTGACTTATCTAGATATGCAAATGCTGAATAACAAAGGCAATAGAAGAACACTTCTTACTTGGAGTGCTGCTGTATGTGAACTGAAGAAACATGGAGTCAGGGTACAAACTAAGTCAGTAAAAGGTTAAAATGCAGAGTATCTTAAGGGTGCATTCATACGATGTAACGCCTCGCTTATTCTTGCATGATAACTCGTGTAAGGATCAGCGCTGCAAAACAGAAACCCATTGACTTCAATGGGTTCCGTTTAGCGCGTGTAACACATTGAAATAAATGAAAGGCTTTTTAACCCATTGATTTCAATGTGTTATGCGCGCTAAACAGAACCCATTGAATTCAATGGGTTTCTGTTTTGCAGTGCTGATCCTTACACGAGTTATCATGCAAGAATCAGTGAGGCGTTACATCGTGTGAATGCCCCCTAAGAATAAAGACTCCAGTTCTTCAGAGCTTTCATAGCCTGACATTTTTTACATTTTTGACCATGGGGTTGCCCCATACAATGGATGTTAACTACATGCAGCCTCCAAACATGGTTTCTGGAGCTTAAACTACACCAAGAAAGAGTATGCCACTTCTTTTTACCAAGGTGAGGATTTTCCGTTTCTTGCATGGGTACAAAATTGTGCCATGGACTTGTAATGTGGATTACAATAGGACTTCAACATAGATTTGGGCACAAAAAACAGCAAAATTCACTTTAAAAAAAACTCTGTGTAAAAACAAGTGGGCGAAACCAGTAGGTTAGATTCTAGGTTTAAGTTACCTAATATTTCTTCAAGGGTTCCTCACACTATCACCACACTGTCATAAAAAAATTGCCCTGAGCCAAGGCCAATAAAGGCTACAAAAGGAGTGGGAAATATATAGGAAGTTCTTATACTTCTTCCTTCTACTCAATCCACTACTGGCTTTGGCTCAAAAAAAAAAAAAAAAACACACAGCAAAATCCGTAATAAAATAAAGCTGTATTTTCGCAACGTCGGGCTTCAGCCTAACAGAGGAAAATCCCCAGGAAAAAAACAGACAAAGAGAAAAAAGTGACAAAAAGGACATCAGGAATTGTAAAAGCATGTCCTAAAATTCATGAAGATACGATTTTTTGTAAATCTCTATTCCTGTCCATTGTTCGACCATGGTGATAATGTTCAGGGGATAAAAGTTACCTGCTGCAGGTCCTCTACAAATTTTTGATGGTACGGGTTGTCTCCTCCCTTTGACCGGATCAAGTTGGCTCCTGTATCTTTACCAATGACTTCTCCAGTATATATGTTCTTGAAGAGGCTTGTCAGTAAATGAGAGATATCCTTGAAGGACAGAAATAATAGAAATATTAATAAGCCTAAGAAGGAAACTAGAAACCATCTCTAGATATATATCTAAAAGCCTAATTTGTATAAGTATCCAAATGGCAGCTTGTGTTTTGTGAACATAAACTCCAAGTGTCTCCCTCCGGTGTAATCTCTAATCTTAATTTCTGGTAAATCAATGCTTTGATGAAACTCAGTACTGTAGCTAAAGGGGGCTACCCCGGAGACATCCCCTCTAACCGATTTCTGGAAATCATCCTGTCTGCAGCATTTACTCCATTGCCTTATAGTATTTATTCTACCTGGGTCTTTTCAGAGGAAGGCTTTGGCCGGTACATAGCAGGGTCTGGGGACAGACTGACTTTCGGAAGAATCTCATCTGTAGCCATCTTTTCTTTGCCTCCAGTACCTAAAGTTTCTACAAAAGAAAATAAACCTGTTACCAAATTATTATCTATATAACATTTATTATCTATAGATTTACTTATTTAAGAGAATTATATATATATATATATATATATATATATATATATATATATATATATATATTAGATTATAGATTGTGTTTATATAATATTATATATAATGGTATTATCTATAGGGGCTGAGTGCAAATTTTTCTATTATAGACTCTTATCTTTATTTAATATTAAGGATTCAGTAAAAACTGGGTCTGTTCTACACGACTTGTAATAGCAAAAATGCCAATATTCAAAAAAGAGGTCTAAAGGTGAACCTGGAAACTATACGTCTAACCGGGTGGATGAGATATTTGAAAGATTTCTATGAGATGCTATCCTGGAGTATCTCACCAGTGCGGTACCACAGGGGTCAGTATTGTTTAATATCTTTATTAATGACCTGGAAGAGGGTTTACAGAGCAGGGTGTCTATATTTGAAGATGATACAAAACGCTACAAAGTAATCAAAACGCAGAAGGATGGCAGAATATTACAGGGGGATCTGGTGAAGCTGGAAGCATGGGCGAAGACTTGGCAAGTGCATTTTGGGTGAGGAAATAAAATGTATGATTATACAAAAATTGTGTGAAGTATATGTAGAAGAACTGACGGAAGACAAAGGGCGGTCATATCAAACATTGATGTGATTCAGATTTCTATACTCATCTTTCAATTAATTTTAATTAAACCCTTGCTGATATCTGTCTTAATATGGTAGATGTTGGCATTTTAAACATGGCGCCTGCTTTGAAGTAGAAAGGGTGCCATAAGCGATGTTCTCTCTGATCATGGGCATTTACTATTGTTGTGTCCCCTGATATTCCTTCTGTGTCCCACCTCTGCCATTTTCCACCCATTCTATTGCTCTTAAATGTCATTACGGCTGGAGGCGATAGCCGTTAAGTCCCTATGAATCTAACCATTGATACTTGCTTGAAGAGAGGAAAAAGACACCGAGCGCTCTAAGCGTAGTAGATCTGTTAAAATGGTGGTAGACAATATTCATTAATATTAATTCAGACCAGTTGGCCTCTCACCTGAAGGGTTGTGGGATATCACAACCCCAATGTGGATTTAAGTTAGTAAACAATCCAGGTGAGAGTGGCAGCAGAATCCACGATGTACCGGAATCCCGGAGAGAAGACAGTGGAAGGCAAGAACCAGAGGTTCAAGATGAAGTGGAAAAACTGCGCTCCCTGGTTGTTGATAGATAGTGACACAAAGACCAATTGTCCACGTATGGATTTATTGAGAAACAAAAGCACGACACGTTTTGGACCTTCAAGGGTCCTTCTTCAAGTGCAAGAACAAAGCTAAAAGAGAATACATACATATACACAAGTAAAACCTCATGGAGAGAAATGCATCTTGCCTAGTTAGCTAAAAAAGTATGAAATACTGAACATATAATATAGTTCAAATAAAAAACATATAGCATTGAAATAAATAAACAATAGCAAGAAGAATTACAGTTTAAAAAATAGTGAGTCAAGCTCAAAGCAATACTTCCGATTAAAAAATAGGAGAGACTCAATCCTTCATGATAAGTATTGTGACCCCCTTGGGTGAACATACCTTAGCAGAAGCTCATTTAATATACAGCCTTAAGCTTCAGGCATAGTCATAAAAACATATTGGTATAGATGTAAAATACACTTCCAAGATAACATATTGAGGGGTCGAGACCTCTAGAGATGGAACTATATCACTATTAGGGGGATGTTATGGCGATATCAGGGTACTCTATGTCAAAAATACACTTTCGGTTTGCCTCTTTGAATTGCCTGTCCCTTTAAAATTAAAGACCATCAAAAACAGACCTCAAAAACAGATATAAAAGAGCCAATGGCTCTTTACTGCTGGGAGAGAAAGTTCTCTCATCTACATATTCATAGAGCATTACCATAAATAAACATAAATGATGTCTTACCTTGACACGTCAGGCTAGATGCCAAGCTGTCTGGATCGTGTCACTGTCTTATAAAGCCGGGTATTTCCCGCGCGTGCCCTTTTGCTTATGGAGACGCATGGAGCTCCAGTGGCGTCCCGGAGGTTGTGGTGCGCATGCGTCAAACTAAAAACGTGCGCATGCGCACTAGCTGCGGGATCGGACTATGCAATTCTGGTGTATATCCACCCCGAGTAACGGGGAAGCACCGCTTCAATATCAGACACATGGAGCATGTCTGTCTCCCATGTGACGCTCTCATGTGCTTCATTGAAAAGGAAACTGATATATTACAACAGACAAACATCAACCATATGTAAAGGTTCAATATCAATATCTGAAAAGAAACTGTTGCAAGTTGATCACTTGATAAGTCAAAACAATGAATTAAAGAGTACATTGTGATGATTGAATGAAAGAATGGAGTGGCTGTGTTAATGTGAGAAGTTAAAACAGGTCATGGCTTGTGCATATCCAATGAACCCTTATAGGAAGAGAAATCTAAATAAATAGTAGACGGAAGAGGACTGTATAACTAATGTTGAAAGTATAGTAGATAAACTGGGGGGAAAAAATGACATATGGAGAATAGAGGGGGAGGAGGGGAAAAGGGAAAAACAGGGTACTGTGGAAAAAGTGTGTAGAACCTAATTTTTGGTCACATCCTCGGATGCTATATTTAGACCAGCTGGTTGGAGGGTGTTGAGTCTAAACATCCAAAACATTTCTTTTCTATTGAGAGTGTGTAATCTATCTTTTACTGATGGAGGTACTGTATCTATTGGTGTGACTCGAAAATTAGAAAAATCTTTCTGGTGATATTGAGTGGCATGACGTGAAACACTATGTTTGGTGAAGCCGTTAGTGACATTGCATCTGTGCTGGCTGATGCGTTGTCTGAGAGGTCTGGTTGTCCTGCCCACGTATTGGAGGCCACACGGGCACTCCAATACGTAGATGACCCATGAGGATGAACAGTCCAAACGATGCTGTAGTTCGAAAGTGTCGCCTGTGGTGAAGCTTTGAACATGGACTAATCCATGTTGGATGGAGACACAACACTTGAACCGTCGCCCTCCGCAGGAAAAACTACCCCTGGAGGGCTTACTATCTATAGTGTTGCTGTTATCATATGGTTTGAGGCGGCTAGGTGCTAGTACATTTTTGAGTGACCTCGCTCTCCTGTAAGTTATTCCCGGTAATACGGGCAGAATACCCTTCAGGAATGGGTCATTTAGGACCACGTGCCAATGTTTATTGAGAATATCTCGAATATGATTATGCATTGAACTGTATGTAGTTATGAAATTGCAATGAAAATCTTTTTCTTCAGGCTTGGATTTGGGTTTTAAACAATCTACCTGAGACAGTGTGCCTGCTTTTTGTTGTGCAGCCTGTATAATTTGTGAAGGATAACCTTTCTCCAAAAAGCGGTTCGTAAGAGTAACGCTTTGGGCATTATAATCAGCATCCCTCGAGCAGTTCCGACGAATCCGGCGGAACTGTCCGAAGGGAACGTTTTGCTTCCACTTATTGTAATGTAAGCTATCAAAATGTAGCAAACTATTACAGTCTACCATTTTAAAGTAGGTTTTGGTGTAAATATGATTATTCTCGGAGGTCAAAAGGAGGTCAAGGTACTCAATATATTTTGCATCAGATTTACCTGACAATTTAATCCCAAAGTTATTCTCATTCAAAAACGTGCAGTAAGAGTTGAATGACTCCTCCGTTCCTTCCCATATAAATATGAGATCATCAATGTATCTCTTATAATACTTGATGCAACCTGACCAGGGATGGTTGGACTGTATGAGTGATTTTTCGAAAATGCCCATAAAAAGGTTAGCGTAGCTGGGGGCCATACGGGTCCCCATTGCTGTGCCTTTTTTCTGTAAATAAATCTGGGAATTAAACTCAAAAGTGTTGTGATGTAAAATAAATGAAATAGCTTTAAGTAAAAATTTAAGTTGTTTAGTGGGAAGCAAAGGGTCTTGTTTCAAGAATTGTTCGACAGCATTGATACCCAAGTCATGTATGATATTGCTATATAAGGCGTTCACATCAAGGGTAGCCCATCTATATCCAGGCTCCCAAGTAAATGGCAGAAGGTCCTCAATTAAACTAGTGGAATCTCGAAGGTAGGATGGTAACTTTGTGACGTATTTTTGCAATATAATATCAACATATTGTGACAAATTCCTTGTAATAGAATTAAGACCAGAGATTATGGGTCTTCCAGGGGGGTTGGACGGATCTTTATGTAGTTTTGGTAAATGGTAGAATATTGCCATAGTTGGATCTTTAATGTTGAGGAATGCATATTCCTTTTCTGATAGGATGCCATCAATATGGGCATCTGTAATTAGAGTCTTATATTCCTCCAGATGTTCCTTAGAGGGATCTGTATTAAGGGTAACATAATATTCCTTGTCAGATAAAATGCGTAGCGCTTCATTAATATAGGTTTGACGGTCTTGAACCACCACTCCCCCCCCCTTATCCGCGTTCCTTATTACAATATTCCTGTTGTCTCTAAGGCTTTTTAGCGCATTCCTTTCATTGGTTGTGAGATTATGATGCCCCTCAAGTTGATGACTGTTCAGGTGTCTAATGTCAGAAGCTACCAAGGAATAAAAAGTCTCAACATTGCTGCCACGATAATGGGTAGGGTAAAAGTTAGATTTCGGCTTAAGTGTAGTTTTGATTGGTGGAATCTCAATGTGAGATGGTAAGGGATCAGTCGAAACAATATTAGTAGTGGGAATTGTTGATGTGTCAATATTATTACAGGAATTGTAAGAGGGAAACGAGGGCTCAGGTGCCTCCATAGGGCTGCTTCTGTTTTTATTTGAAGGTATCTCACCCATTATTGCAAAATGCCTTTTTAGAGTGAGGCGTCTAATAAAGGTGTTTAAGTCAACTAATAAATCAATTTGGTTGGGCTTCTGCGAGGGACAGAAAGATAGTCCTCTTGACAGGACCCCAATCTGTGCAGCATTTAATTTGTACTGGGACAGATTGTAGACACAGTTGGCTCCTCTCTGTTCTTTGTTTTCTTTCTGTTTGGACTTGTTACTAGTACTAGATTTGGTCCTTCTTCCTCCTCTACAGCCTCTAACATGTTTTTTTGTATTTCGGGGTGAGAGGGGTTTTCCAATCTCCGTTTCCGGGAGATGGGAACGAAGTAGTCCGTGATTTTGTGGAGGAGGGGGGCTTCTTGAGTGTGGAGAGTAGCAGGGGGAGATTTCGGTTTTATGATTGTAGAAGTTCCTATTAGTCCTTGGGGTAGGGCTAAAAAAGAGGCAAACCGAAAGTGTATTTTTGACATAGAGTACCCTGATATCGCCATAACATCCCCCTAATAGTGATATAGTTCCATCTCTAGAGGTCTCGACCCCTCAATATGTTATCTTGGAAGTGTATTTTACATCTATACCAATATGTTTTTATGACTATGCCTGAAGCTTAAGGCTGTATATTAAATGAGCTTCTGCTAAGGTATGTTCACCCAAGGGGGTCACAATACTTATGATGAAGGATTGAGTCTCTCCTATTTTTTAATCGGAAGTATTGCTTTGAGCTTGACTCACTATTTTTTAAACTGTAATTCTTCTTGCTATTGTTTATTTATTTCAATGCTATATGTTTTTTATTTGAACTATATTATATGTTCAGTATTTCATACTTTTTTAGCTAACTAGGCAAGATGCATTTCTCTCCATGAGGTTTTACTTGTGTATATGTATGTATTCTCTTTTAGCTTTGTTCTTGCACTTGAAGAAGGACCCTTGAAGGTCCGAAACGTGTCGTGCTTTTGTTTCTCAATAAATCCATACGTGGACAATTGGTCTTTGTGTCACTATCTATCAACAACCAGGGAGCGCAGTTTTTCCACTTCATCTTGAACCTCTGGTTCTTGCCTTCCATTGATACTTGCTTGAGGCAGGCCTCAATAGTTACAAGTGCATCTCAATAAATTAGAAAAAAATCAAAAAGTTATTTTATTTTAGTAATTCAATTGAAAAAGTGAACTGTTTATTTCTCCTACAGTTGATAATTAACAGAAAGAAACACTTGAAAAAGTTCACTCTGTTTGTAATGACTCAATATAATATAAGGGGGTCACTTTTTCAATTGAATTACTAAAATATTAATAACTTTTTGATATTCTAAAGTATTGAGATGCACTAGTAAGTAGTGGCGGGGAGAGTTACTTAATGTTTTTACAAATATTTAAAAAATAAGCATAAATCTAAGTTACCTCTTTCCATAGATTGATAATAATAATAATAATAATAATAAATAATAATAATAATAATAACAATAATAATAACAATCTGCAGCCGAAAGTGCCCAATTAACACAGATATAAAATTTATTGCATACCCCGACCGAACCCTGTAGTGGTAAAAAGATCAAAATAGCAGTTTTTTTCACTATTTCACCTCCCCCAAAAAACTGGAAACATCAAAACATCAGCATTAGCCAAAAAGATGCTTTACACCCCTCCATGCAAGGAAACACAGAAAAGTTATGAATATGGCGACTAAAATTTTTGCATTTTTGTTTTCTAATGGTATTAAAATGTGACAAAACTATATAAATTTGGGATTGCTGTGATTGTGTTGAGCTGAAGAATATAAAGAACGCGTTATTGTTACCGTACGGTGAACGCCATGAAGACAAAACACGTAAAAAAATGTGCAAATGCAGTTTTTTCTAATTCTACTCCATCCAGAAAGGTTTGTGACTTCCCATCATACCATATGGAGGCCATTATGATGTACAATGTGTCCAGCATTAAATAATAAGCCCTCATAGGTCTCTGAACAGAAAAGTTTAAGCAAAAGAACGCCAAAGAAACCGTGTCGGTAGCTTATAGCAACCTGTGTACATTGTAATGTTAGCCCGGCCGTCACTCAGCTTTGCCAGAATCAGAAAACCCACTAATACAAATAGTAATAACCTGCTAGAGCAGCACAGCAATAAGCACAGTATAAGGCCCTATAGATGCAGCCATGTCAGCACACCACAGACACATGTCTATATACACTGCTGCTGGTATATAATGCTTTTTGCCCAAACTTCACAAGAACCCGATGTGTATACAGTGACCCCGACTCATGTACTTACAGTGAGCAATGGACTAGTTAGTGCGGAGGAATACATCTATACATACAAGTGAGCCGTGTGCTCAGCGTCCTGGGGTTACCAAAGTAACCGGGGGCGGAGTAATCCCAGGAGAGCCTGTGTATCCGGCAGTAGTGAGCTAAAGAAACACACGCACGCCACCTAGTGGAAATTTAGCAGAAGTGCGCGGCTGTGTCACTGCTCATTGTAATAAAAAATATGCAAATCTATTCTCCAGGATGGAATTAGGAGAACAGTGCACTCTGTACACCACCCTATAGAGGGCAGCATCCTTAACATCATGAACGACTCAGTTATAAAGTCTTTTAATCATAATATGGATTTAATTGCCAAATCAGTATTTCTGTCCCAAAAGGGACATCTGGGAATCTGTTCCTTTTGGGACAGAAATACTGATTTGGCAATTAAATCCATATTATGATTAAAAGACTTTATAACTAAGTCGTTCATGATGTTAAGGATGCTGCCCTCTATAGGGTGGTGTACAGAGTGCACTGTTCTCCTAATTCCATCCTGGAGAATAGATTTGCATATTTTTTACCCAGAATCCCTAGCGGAGCAGGAATGACTTGTAAGTCTCCGTACTGCCTATGTAGGCACACACTCTCCCTGATGTGTACGATTGTCCCCTGACCCTGTAATGAAAAATACATTTTTATTTATATAGTGCCAACATATTCTACAGCACCGTACAATTTGTAGGGTTCAAATACAGACAGAAAGACATTACAAAGAAAGTCATTTCACACAATCATACCTCCCTACTTTTGAAGAACAGCGTGCAGTGGAAAATTTAGCTCCGCCCACTTTAAAGTTGACTCCGCCCATTCTCATTCATTTTTCATGTGCCCCCCACTACATTCACCCGTACAATTTATGTCCCTGCATTATAATGTCCCCTCCAACTGCCCCACAGTATTAAGTCCCTCTCCTGGTGCCCCCATACCTCCCAACTTTTGAAGAACTGAAAGAGGGACAAAATGTGCGGCGCGCGTAGCGCCCTGCTGCAATTTTAGCCCCGCCCAATTTTGTGTTGACTCCGCCCATTCTCATTAATTTTCCATGTGCCCACACACAGTATAATCCTCCTACAGTCACCCATAAATTATGTTCCCCCTCTATCTCTCCCCCAGTTTAATATACACCCTTCATCTGCCCCCAGTTTCATGTCCCCCCTCCATCTCTGCCCCCAGATTCATGTCCCCTCCATCTCTGTCCCCAGATTCATGTCCCCCATCTCTGCCCCCAGATTCATGTCTCCCCCCATCTCTGCCTCCAGATTCATGTCCTCTCCATCTCTGCCCCCAGATTCATGTCCCCTCCATCTCTGCCCCCAGATTCATGTCCTCTCCATCTCTGCCCCCAGATTCATGTCCCCCCATCTCTGCCCCCAGATTCATGTCCCCCCATCTCTGCCCCCAGATTCATGTCCCCTCCATCTCTGCCCCCAGATTCATGTCCCCCATCTCTGCCCCCAGATTCATGTCCTCTCCATCTCTGCCCCAGATTCATGTCCCCTCCATCTCTGCCCCCAGATTCATGTCCTTTCCATCTCTGCCCCAGATTCATGTCCCCTCCATCTCTGCCCCCAGATTCATGTCCTCTCCATCTCTGCCCCCAGATTCATGTCCCCTCCATCTCTGCCCCCAGATTCATGTCCCCCCATCTCTGCCCCCAGATTCATGTCCTCTCCATCTCTGCCCCCAGATTCATGTCCCCATCTCTGCCCCCAGATTCATGTCCTCTCCATCTCTGCCCCCAGATTCATGTCCCCTCCATCTCTGCCCCCAGATTCATGTCCTCTCCATCTCTGCCCCCAGATTCATGTCCCCTCCATCTCTGCCCCCAGATTCATGTCCTCTCCATCTCTGCCCCCAGATTCATGTCCCCTCCATCTCTGCCCCCAGATTCATGTCCTCTCCATCTCTGCCGCCAGATTCATGTCCCCTCCATCTCTGCCCCCAGATTCATGTCCTTTCCATCTCTGCCCCAGATTCATGTCCCCTCCATCTCTGCCCCCAGATTCATGTCCCCTCCATCTCTGCCCCCAGATTCATGTCCTCTCCATCTCTACCCCCAGATTCATGTCCCCTCCATCTCTGCCCCCAGATTCAGGTCCCCCCATCTCTGCCCCCAGATTCATGTCCTCTCCATCTCTGCCCCCAGATTCATGTCCTCTCCATCTCTGCCCCCAGATTCATGTCCCCTCCATCTCTACCCCCAGATTCATGTCCCCTCCATCTCTGCCCCCAGATTCAGGTCCCCCCATCTCTTCCCCCAGATTCATGTCCTCTCCATCTCTGCCCCCAGATTCATGTCCCCACATCTCTGCCCCCAGTGTCATGCCGTCCTCTCCTTCATCTGCCCCCAGTTTCACATTCTACCTCCACATTACACTTACCTTCTTCTTCGTTCCCCCGTTACTCTCTGCGCGCCTCTCTCTCTCACTGGCGCAGAGTTGTAGACGCGATGTGACATCACATCGCGTCTACAAGCCAATAGCCGGCGGTGTCAGCTCCTTGCTTCAGCCGCGTATGTGTTCAACTCAGATCTGCGTCCTCTGCAGGTGAACGTGATTTTCTCCACAGACGTTCGGCACACCTAGAGCACCGCTGAAGAAAACGTGTCTGTGGCGTGTGCCAGGGTTGCTGCCTCCTATGTGGGACTTTACGAGTGGAGGGGAGAGCCACCTCATCCAATGCATTTTTAAGGGTTTCATTATAGTGACTGGTGGCCAGATTGGGACAGGAGATTGAGGAGATGGGGGACAGAGAGGACTGTAGAGTATCTGAGAGGTGCTGGGTGTCGGTATCACGCAAATTCCTATATGTGTGTTGGGTTGGTGTATCTTGTGAAGGGGAGAGGGCACTGATGGTGAGAGATAGAAGGTTATGATCAGAGAAAGGCAGAGGAGAGTTAGTAAATTTAGAAACTGTGAGGAGATGATGGAAGACAAGATCAATCGTGTTGCCATCTACATTTGTGGCGGAAGAAGAACATTGTGAAAGACCAAAAGAAGCAATTATTGAGAGATACTGAGACAGCTGGGGAGACAGGGGGTCAATAGGGATGTTAAAGTCACCCATGATGAGGGTAGGAATTTCATTGGATAAAATGTGGGGAAGCCAAGAAGCAAAGTGGTCCAAAAATTGGTAGGGTGAGCCAGGTGGATGGTAGATCACGGCTACACGTAAGAAGAGTGGGCGGAAAAGTCTGATAGCATGGACTTCAAAAGAGGGAAATATGAGTGAGGGTACCGGTGGAATGGACTGAAAAATGCACTGTCATGACAGAAGTAAGCCTACCCCACCACCCTGCCTATTATCAGGCGTAGAGGTATGTGAGAATTGTAGGCCACCATGAGAGAGCAGCAGCGGAGGCTGTATCTGCCTGCTGGATCCAAGTTTCAGTAAGGACGAGCAGGCTGAGGGATTTACTAAGGAGTAAGTCAATAATAACTTCAACGCTAACCCTAACTTCAACCTTAACCCTAACTTCAATGTTAACCCTTACTTCAACCCTAACCCTAACTTTAACACTTACTTCAATGCTAACCCTAACTTCAACGCTAACCCTAACTTCAATCCTAACTCTAACTTCAATGCTAGCCCTAAATTCAACCCTAACCCTAACTTCAATGCTAACCCTAACTTCAACCCTAATCCTAACTTCAATGCTAACCCTAACCACAATGCTAACACTAACTTCAACCCTAACTTTAACACTAACCCTAACTTCAACCCTAACTTCAAACATATCCCTAACTTCAACCTTAACCTCAATGACAACCCTAACTTCAATGCTAACACTAACTTCAATCCTAACCCTAACTTCATTGCTAACCCTAACTTCATTGCTAACCCTAACTTCAACCCTAACCTTAACTTCAACACAAACTTCAATGCTAACCCTAACTTCAACCCTAACCTTAACTCAACCCTAACCCTAACCTCAATGCTAACCCTAACTTGAACCCTAACCTCAATACTAACCCTAACTTCAACCCTAACCTCAATGCTAACCCTTACTCAACCCTAACCCTAAATTCAATGCTAACCCTAACTTCAACCCTAGCCCTAACTTCAATGCTAACCCTAACCTCAATGCTAACCCTAATTTGAACCCTAACCCTAACTTCAACCTTAACATCAAAGCTAACCCTAACTTCAACCCTATCCCTAACTTCAATGCTAATCCTAACTTCTACCCTAACCTCAACCCTAACCCTAACTTCAACCCTAATCCTAACTTCAACCCAGCAGGCCCAGCAGGGCCTCAGTCCTTTTTGTCCATCTCCAGCACTCTAGCGATGACATCAATGACCCCTCATGTGGCCATTGCACCCAGTTACCGGTCTCAGCAGTCATGTGAAATATTTAGGTATTTCTATCCTTACCAACATTTGGCTCAGAGAACTGTACTCGCAATGCACTGTGGGTCCATCTTTGGACTAGTGGTTCGGAAGGGATTTCTGGGTGTGCCCACCCTTTGTACAACATTACGTTCATTTTGAAGTCCAATTGAATGTGCTGGTTACACCCAATTTTGGACTTGACTGCCACATGAAGTGCCAAAGCTACCCCTCTTCCAGCGATCTGGGGACTTATCCCTTTTGTCAGGAACCAAACAGAGCTTAGGGTAGAGTTGAAAAGTATGGGTAGGTCATTGCTGCAGAGATTCCAGTGATGTATTTTCCCAAATCTGCAGGTGAGGGTAAGTGAGGATTGGAGAAAAGAACCGAGTTGAGATGCAGAGGTAGCAGTTGCAACGAGGCCCAGGAGCCTGAGAGACCAGAAGGCTTCTCTACAACATAAAAATATACAATACTATAGATACCACATGGTAAGTAGGGGTCCCATTACATATTTTGCAGTTGAGCGCAGGAGCTTGTAGAAATCAGTGATTGAATGCACCGTATTGTTTAAGTCTAGTGCATAAGTGACCCCATGTATTGTACTGTTTAAGTCTGGTGTAAAAGTGACCCCATGAATTGTACTTTTTACGTCTAGTAATGTATCAGTGACCCCACGTATTGTACTGTTTATGTACGGTGTATCAGTGACTTCATGTATTGTACTGTTTATGTACGGTGCTTTCATGTATTGTTCTGTTTATGTACGGTGTATTAGTGACCTCATGTATTGTACTGTTTATGTACGGTGTATCAGTGACTTCATGTATTGTTCTGTTTATGTACGGTGTATCAGTGACCCCTTGTATTGTATTGTTTATATACTGGGGGAAAGGTATTGTAAATACATGTTTTTTATGATAGATGTAATATCATATGTTGGTTTCAGGCAGATAAGATCATGTAACATCACAAACAGGACTGCTTTAACCATAAACAGTAAATGGTGTTCTTGAAGCATAACATGTGACCCAAATGTCATCTTCACTACTCAGCTCAAAAACCATATTCATATAACCAAGTTCTGATCGGAAAATGCTTTCTGTGTCCTGGTTATATTTCCCATACTGGAAAATACTGTGTGAATTCATCTCTATGCTTCATAGTCAGTTATGGTGCAGTGAGCTCCACCAAGACCGGGTCACTATAGTACTGAACTGATGGTGCTTCCTAGGTGGGCTCCTAGTGGGTTTAGGACCCTTTATGTCCACATGTCCTTCTGTGACTTTTAGCAATAGGCACCACACCCTGTATACACATAAACCCATACTTGCCAACTTTTTAAAGATGACCTCTGCGAGTCCCAACATGCTCCAAAGGACATGACTCCTCTCTCACCCCATTGCATTCAATGTCCTTTTTTCATGACATGGGCATAAAGTGTGCCAGTCATGCCTTTTTTTTTCTTTTTGATGTGACTGTCACATAAAGTGTCCACAACACATATAACATAATAGAACTCCAACAACTTTTCCAGGACACAAATGCTTCAAAAGAGTTATCAGTTAGACAGTGGTAAACCTAGCCTCTCTGCTGCCTGAGGTGGACGATCAAAAGACGCCCCCCCACCCCCTATTGAGTCGGGGGGGGGGGGGTGTTCATCTTTTGACCGTCTGCCTCAGATAGTGGGTGGGGGGGGTGGGGGCGCTGTGGGGCATGATAGAGGTTACAGGTGCCACAGTGGACCCTTCAAGCTCTATTATGCCCCACATTTGCCCACCCATGAACTATTATTATACTCAGGAGTCTTTTCAGACCCCCGAGTATATTAATCGGAGCCCCAGGGAAGATGAGGGAACAAAATAAACACTGTTACTCACCTCTCTGGGATCCAGTGTTAATCCTAGTAGGCTTCGGACCTATATGGTAATGCCCAGACATCACGTGGTCTGGGATATTACCATATAGGTCCAAAGCCTGTGCTAGCAGTACCATATAGGCCCGAAGCCTGTCGTAGCAGTAACAGGCTATTACTACTAGCACAGGCTTTGGGCCTATCTGGTACTGCTAGCACAGGCTTTAGGCCTATATGGTAATATCCCAACCCACGTGACGTCTGGGACATTACCATATAGACTCGAAGCCTCCTAGGAGTAACATTGGATCCCGGAGAGGTGAGTAACACTGTTTATTATGTTCCCTCACCTCCCCTGGGGCCTGGTGCTCGGGCCTCATCAGCGTTGTACCCTGTACCCTGCTTAACGTTGCCATCAAGCCAGCGATTGTGGATGAGCGCAATGCTGGCTGCCCCTCACCAGTAAGCATTGCATTGGCCCCCAGCTGCATTTCCACACACCCCTACTCGTCCCTTTGCGCTAGCCTTACGCATTTCTAGTCGCATACAAGTGTATTGTATAGCAAGTATACACCTTGCTTCCAACCGGTATAGGACAGGAGATGGGAAATGTATATTGGACGCACAAACCTATGTATACAAGCGTACTGTATAGCAAGTATACACGGTATATGCTGTATAACAAGTATATATTTAGAGCGTATAGCAAGTACTGTATATACTGTATAGCAAGTATACACCTTGCTTCCAACCAGTATAGGACAGGAGATGGTAAATGTATATTGGACGCACAAACCTATGTATACAAGCGTACTGTATAGCAAGTATACACAGTATATATTGTATAGCAAGTATATATAGAGAGCGTATAGCAAGTACTGTATATACTGTATAGCAAGTATACACCTTGCTTCCAACCAGTATAGGACAGGAGATAGTGAATGTATATTGGACGCACAAACCTATGTATACAAGAGTACTGTATGGCAAGTATACACGGTATATGCTGTATAACAAGTATATATTTAGAGCGTATAGCAAGTACTGTATATACTGTATAGCAAGTATACACCTTGCTTCCAACCAATATAGGACAGGAAATGGTAAATGTATATTGGGCGCACAAACCTATGTATACAAGCATACTGTATGGCAAGTATACACGGTATATACTTTATAGCAGGTATATATTTAGAACGTATAGCAAGTACTATATGTACTTGCTAGCAAGTATAAAAGGTGGTAGGAAATTGGAGCCCTAACAAAGGCTTTTGGGAAAATTATTTTCAAGAAGATTCTATTGAAGGTGTATGTAGAATCTTCAAGCAGTTTAGCTCTTATAAGAGCTGTTGGTTTAATATTCCTGCCTAACTGAAGCTAATTGCTAGCTAACCCTGGGCAGCATGTCTCTCCCTGTCTAAATCCAAGTTGCATCTGAACCGGATCTGACATCCACTATTCTTATAAAGTGGAGGTCACCTGATTTAGCCAGCCAATGACTTTTTCATTATTTTTTTCGATGCCTACGTTTTCCTAATTCCTGTCCCACCTCCCCTGCACAGTTATTGGTTAAAAAAAGTGCCAGGGAAGGTGGGAGGGGAATCAAATTTTTACTGTGAATACTTCGTGGTATTCGATCGAATACGAATATTTTGAATACCTTAGTATACCTAACAATCTTTGCTCATCTCTATGAGAGACACCAGAGCACTTGGGACAGCTGAGTGTTTTTTGTTTTTATACACCTTCCTTTGTCTCCTTACCAAAAACAGGTTATCCTGAAAACCCCTTTAAACTAGTCCCGATTATGGCTAAAGGAGCACAATGCTTTGTTGAGCTTTTGTACCCCTCTGTTTCAATAACTAGTGATGGTCTTAGGACCCCAATGACCAAAACCTTTAACATGTCACTGTAATATGTTTAAAATTTTATGAACTCTTTAAATCTGTACCTGCCCCTGCACTTTATAAGGGCCCTAAACTTAAGATCTCTGAGACAGGGACCCCAGGGGCCAGAAACGCCATCATTTGCACGTGGCAGAAACGTCTTGCGAATCCCATACCCACTATGTGGTAAAAACCGCAGTACGAACACGCTTTTATATCTACGGAAACACCAGCGGCTTCCCTGTAGATATAATTGTAACCAGTGGTGTAACTAGGAATGGCGGGGCCCCGTGGAAAACTTTTGACATGGGGCCCCCCCTCCCTCTCGACACCGACGCTGAAGATCTCGACCGACCCCCTCCTACGCATTTCTGTGCTTTCTATTATGCCCCATAGTGGCCCCTTAACACAGTATTATCCCCCATAGTGGCCCCTGCACACAGTATAAAAGACACCAGAGTATAATGATAGCCGCGGTAGCAGCTGTCACCGTGCCCCTAATGTCCCGGGCCGTGTGGCAGCTGCCTCTGCTGCTATGGCGGTAGTTACGCCACTGATTGTAACAGAAAGTCCGTAGAGGAAAACTCTGCGAACTTTCTCTTTAAAGAGCTACAGGAAGAACCGCGATGCGTTCCTACCACGGTTTTTCCCGCAGCACTTTATAGCTGCGGGTGATCCCGTGGGGCCTTAGCCTGATGCTGTGTCTTCACTTTATCTTCTTAGCTCACTGCTTATGTTTACCCTGTAGTGACTGGACATACGGTGTATCATACCTCCTTATATTTCCAGCAGTTCCATTTACAAATCATAGTCTGAATGACAACTTCTCTACTATAGCATATTTACTATATAATATATCAGGTGTCCTATAATATACAGCATTGATTTCTTGCATACTAACATTGTATTTTTTGTGTATTTGCAGGTTATCATGAGTGAGAGTCCTTTATGTTAGTGCTAAGACTTGTTTCTGCTATGTGCCTTAATAAACAGGATATGAGCATTAAGTACACTGGAAAATTCATCCACATCTCTCCAGATCAGGACGCAGGCTTCCTGTGGGATTCCTCTCTAGGACCATAAGTACAAAGACTTTCCTGGTCGTTATTTGTAAACTGCCATAGATGAGTAGAGGACTAACAGGCCACATAATGCTGCAAATGACAAGGATAGTAGACGACTAACTGTTGTTCTGTGTGCTTTAATGTGGCTTCCTCAGTGCTTGAGATATTATCTGTATTTTTTGCTGTAATTGCAGTAATAACGTCTGATATATTTATATTGGGGTTCCGGGACTCCGCACTGGTCTCTGATGCTCCAGCAATGGTACCAGTGGCTTACTACAGAGCTTGCGTCAATGTTTGGAGACCTGCTGCTACTTCAGATTGTTTTTGAATTGCTTTCTTTGGAGGGAGGTGAATTCTTAGGATTTTTCTTTGGTCTTTGGATCATTTATGTGGATCCAAGATTCATATGCAGATGGAGGGGACTTTGCTTATGTCTGCTATCCAACTACTGTAAATGTCATAACTGATGGTAGTGTGAACATACCCTTAGTTATCAGTCTTTAAAGATGATGTCCCATTACAGAGATGCCATATAGAAGGTCTAGGCTCAACCAACTGTTTGCTGGTGGTCTTGGAGGCCAGGCTCACACTGATTGGTGTTTCTTGGATTAAAGATGTTGCCTGTGATTAGACAATCCCTTTAAAAAAAAAATAATGTTCTGGAATTTTCTTTAAAGGGGTTGGCCTACCTAGATAACCTGCCTAAAATAAATGTAGAGTAAATCTCATATAGTGAAGCATGACATGTAGAAGTTTATAAATACGGATCCTTCTGTAGTAAGACATATTATCTAAGCCTACTATATGCCCTTCCCACTGTTATCAGAGCCATTGTGTTTGTTTCCTGACCTACACACATCTGGAATATATGATATATTAAAGAAGCAGTGCTAGAAATAATTTCCCTTTAAGGACAGTCACTGAGGAAATAATTGTGATAACACTTTCCAGCTTTCCCTAGTGAAAGTTGTTCATACACTCAAAAAATAAATCACTGCTATATTCCCTGAATTTCTACCTAAAATTCAAAAATACCTGGAAATAAAAGTTAGTGCATAATGTCTTTAAAACGACCCTGCTAATAGAAAGATTGATGTTACATTAAAATTGTATAATGTGCTTACTGGTGCCCACCATGCGGATACCTCTGTTACTCCAAACAGATCCCTATATCTGCTTCATTCCTCTGGAGTGCTGTCTAAGTCATATATATGCCTCCGTCCACAGACAGAGCTACAGTAGAAGGCCATTTTATCACATAAGGCTGTATTCACACTGAGTAACGCTGGCGTTTTTTGTGCTTATTTTTGCACATAGCGCCGCGTTAACGCCGCGTTTACGCCGTGTTAACACCGCGCTATTTTGCAGTGTGCAAAAATAAGCACAAAAAACACCTGCGTTACTCAGTGTGAATACAGCCTAACAGATGCATACCTCCCAACTTTTGAAGAACCGAAAGAGGGACAAAATGTGCGGGGCGTGTAGTGCGCAGCAACAAATTTAGCCCCACCCACTTTTGTGTTGACTCCGCCCACTCTCATTAATTTTTCATGTGCCCGCACACAGTATAATCCTCCTACAGTCACCCGTAAATTATATGTTCCCCCTCTATCTCTCCCCCAGTTTCATATACACCCTTCATCTGCCCCCAGTTTCATGTCCCCCCTCCATCTCTGCCCCCAGTTTCATGTCCCTCCATCTCTGTCCCCAGATTCATGTCCCCCCATCTCTGCCCCCAGATTCATGTCCTCTCCATCTCTGCCCCCAGATTCATGTCCCCCCATCTCTTCCCCCAGATTCATGTCCCCTCCATCTCTGCCCCCAGATTCATGTCTCCACATCTCTGCCCCAGATTCATGTCCTCTCCATCTCTGCCCCCAGATTCATGTCTCCACATCTCTGCCCCCAGATTCATGTCCCCTCCATCTCTGCCCCCAGATTCATGTCCTCTCCATCTCTTCCCCCAGATTCATGTCCTCTCCATCTCTGCCCCCAGATTCATGTCCTCTCCATCTCTGCCCCCAGATTCATGTCCTCTCCATCTCTGCCCCCAGATTCATGTCCTCTCCATCTCTGCCCTCAGATTAATGTCCCCTCCATCTCTGCCCCCAGATTCATGTCCCCACATCTCTGCCCCCAGATTCATGTCCCCACTTCTCTGCCCCCAGTGTCATGCCATCCTCTCCTTCATCTGCCCCCAGTTTCACGTTCCACCTCCACATTAAACTTACCTTTTCCTTGTTGCCCTGCTGCACTCTGCGCGTCTCTCTCTCTCTCACTGGCGCACAGTTGTAGACGCGATGTGACGTCATCACATCGAGTCTACAAGCCAGTAGCCGGCGGCAGCGGCGAAGTGAGGAGCTGACCTGTGTCAGCTCCTTGCTTCAGCTGCGTATGTGTTCAACTCAGATCTGCGTCCTCTGGACGCAGATCTGAGTTGAAATCGGGACATACCTCCCCCCAACCGGAACCGTGGGACATGTCACCAGAATCGTGAATGTCCTGCGGAAATCGGGACGGTTGGGAGGTATGCAGATGTGCTGCAGTACCAGGAATAACCACTATACAATGTACGGGACTGTGGCAGGTAAATAGTGGAGAGGCTACCGCACTCATCCAAAAGCTGCAACCTTTTAAATCTGTGATGATCTGTGGGGGTGATGGGTTGTTGCAGATTTTGCTGAAGTTTTTGAGCCAAAGCCAAGAATAGCTACAGAAGGAATGGGAAATATATAGGAAGTTCTTATACTACTACCTTCTGCTTAATCAACTCTTGGCTTTGGCTCAAAAAACTGCAGCAAAATCTGCATCAAAAAGAACTGCATTTCCATTATGTGGGGCCTTAGCCTCATGGAAGCTTCTGTAATCCATTTCTCTTCTGCTGGAGCTTCACTGGGCATCACTCCACAACCAATGTCTCCAGGATCAAGTGATTCTCTCTTTGTTCTCCTGCCAATCTGCACTCACGGTTCTACTCTACCCTTCCATCATTCCATTCATTCAAAGTCTGGTGGTTCCATTTAAAAGCTGATCAGAATACTAGCCTATTCCTGCTAGGCTAGTAGCTACATCCATGAGATTAGAAAGGTTGATGAGCATCGTTGCAGACGGATAAGATTATTTTACAATGCTAAGTCTAGATTATTTGTTCACATGTTTATAATGGAACAGCAGTCAGCAAAATATCTGATTCTTTGGTCCATTTTCATTTCCCAAGGATGGAAAACGTGAACATATTCGCTATGAAATAATTACACTACTGTGTATTAATACAAGGATGCTTTGTAGGTTGACCTTTACTCTGACATATTAACATGCAGAACTTTTTATAGGGGCAATAGAGGACACTGTATGCCTGCAATTCACGAATTATTGTTTGCGTTGTAATACATTGTAATAAACTGAATTAAATTGAAAATGACATTATTTGAAATGAAACAAATCACTGAACAGATAATGTGTCACCTGCTATGTGGCAAATGTTCAACGTTTGCAGACATGTATTCCAATAATGTAACTCCAACAGTTTCATATGTTTGCCATTGTAAACAAAAAAAAATACCATACATTATACATCTTTTCCTGGATTCTCAATATATATATATATATATATGTATATATTTTTATAAATTCTTTATTTATAAACTATTTACAAATAAGCAAAACAAGAATCAAAACTGTAACAAGGCAGGACCGGAGCGACCAGACCCACGAAACCAAATCACAAATATAGACATGTCCAAAATGACGAGACTAAGCAATACAATACCACGTAGGGCAAAAGGCAAAAACAACAAACCAAGAGACAAAAGAAGAGGGAGGAAGGCAAAGAGAGGAAAAAGAGAAAGAACGAGAAGGAAAAAAAAAAGGCCGCAGCCACCAACCAACCAACCGCAGAGACACATCAGCCAACTAGATTCCTGTACATTTAGGTACCCCAGGGGAGAGTCCACGGAGTCCAAACGTCCATGTAGCACTCCCGCACATCCTGAAGAGACGCGACGAGGTCACTCACGACCCCAAAGCCCACTACGTTATGAGGTCATTAGGGAAGAAGGGGGGATGGGGAGACTAACAGAGCGTCAGGACGCAAGTCCTGGCTGCTTGGGGCACGGAATGAAGGGAAGATCTATGATAGGAGCGTAGAGGGAGGGCCGAAAGATGAAGCAAGAAAAGAGTCGATGAGTACGGAGGAGAGATTTGTAAAGTCTAGCTAACCACCTAACGGACCCCCTCCCAGGGCAAGCTACATCGAACCTCGCGAGTAAGAAGTCAAATCCCGGGGAGCTAGGCAGAGAAGAAATGAAGTGAGATAACTGACGAACCATCTATGGAAGTCACCTAAGACTGTCAAGGGAAAGAGCAACTAGCGAGGAGACAAACCCTACTGGGCTTGGACTCAAAATAAGCAGCTATGGGACACAACGGGGTACCTAGGGAATGGAAAAGGAAGGGCCGCCCCCTCATGAAAAAGTATCTCTGCAAGAAAGGCTACAATGAATCTTCCACCTCAAAGTAGGCGGATCAGGGAAGATCGCATCTCCATCGGGCATAATGGGGAAAAGAACAGTGGGGTCCGTCCTGGAAGAGAAAGGAGAAAAGAAAGAAAAAAAAAAAGGGGACACATACACACACACACACACAAGACACTATAAACAAAATCAAAAAGCACTACCGAGCCCAGCTAGTCCAGGTCGGAACACAAAAAACAGTGGGGAAAAGCCCACTAGGTCTCGTGGACACACCGCAGTACATCCTCAGAGAGCTGCCGAACCTAACTAGTCAGGCGAGAGGCAGTATACTATAGTATGCTACCCGTACCCCAAGCAGGAACATTAAACATCAACAAGAAACCGGGCACAGAGGAGGGCAAAGAAAACGAGAAAAACAGGGAACCCCGGACCAAGTCGGGCGACCACCAGAGCATCTGGAGTCCTCCACACAAACCCGGTTAGAAGGAATTAAATAATAATAATTAATAAGGAAAATAATGGACAAAAGGATTCCAAAACCTGAACCCATCATTTTGGCCTGTGCCTACAAATTTATTGTAGAAAAGCATAATGCAACATCATATCTGACTGATGAAGATGGATATCCCGTTTGCATGTTAAATATGTATTTATTAGACTACAATTTTTTACATATTCCAAAAAAAAAAAAAAAAAGTAATAAGTATCTGAATGATATAGACACATCATGCAAGATATTGATAAAACAATGCTAAACTTTTAGGCAAGGGTTACACCTAGACTTTTATCAAAGTACAAAAGAAAAACCCTCTGGGAATTTATTAAGACTGACATATCCTTGACCTTGTGACCCAAAATTATTAAGAGGCTCTGGCCCTCGATAATTATGGTGTGTCTTGGGAGGTTCTGCACACCTGTACCAAAGTTTACTACATCCAGAGGCTGGTATAGATTTCAGGTTCTAACTCATTGTAGTTTTCTGGCATGGGTTATAGTAGATATGATGGGCCGAGAAGTCCCTGTACCCCCTGGATCTCAGGCTCGGTTCAGCATTCGGGTTTCCATTTGGGGGTTCCCCAAACAGAAACCTATATGCATTAAAAAGCAGTTATCTAAGAAACCACACGGACCCCATAAACTGTAATGAGGTCCGTGTGGTTTCCGCATGAAAGATACAAAGTCTATGGGGTCCGTGTGGTTTCTTAGGTAACCGCTTTTTAATGCGTATAGGTTTCTGTTTAGTGGGTCCCCAAGCGGACTCCCCGAACGGAAAACCAAAGGCTGATGTGAACCGGGCGTCAACCTTGTTCCACCCAATAGATTAGAATGTAGTGAGCAGAACAGACAAAGATCAAGGTGGGGAAAATACAGTTTATCTGTCTTAAATTACAGTTTTAAGGTGTAGAAAGTTTAGTAAATTCCACCAACTGTTTTTCTCCTCAACTTACTCATGTGCCTACAACCATGTAGGCACACACTCTCCCTGATGTGTACGATTATCCCTTGACCCTGGTCTATAGACTCTCACTCTGCCAAATCAGTATCCCTACGCTATGCTGAGGAGGCCCAATAGGCCGAAACAGCGCTGTCCATAGCTGGGAATCTGTTCCTTTTGGAATAGAAATACTAATTTGGCAATTAAATCCGCATCATGATATTAGACTTTTTAAGAGTGCACTGTTCTCCTAATTACATCCTGGAGAATAGATTTGCATATTTTTTACCTACACCCATTTAAAGCAGTAGTGTATAGACAAGAACAGACTACATATACAGTAACTGCTGCCTTTCCTTTAGCACTAGATTAAAGGGTTTTTACAGAGATAAACTCAGATTCAGTAATCTCTTTATTCTATCAATTCTGCTTCTCAACCTGGATATGTAAGCAGCATTGTCAATTCATCAGTAGCAATACAGCGAGTCTTCCTCTATACACTCTGTACACATCATGTTATTTTACTGGTGGTAGATTTTTGTGAAAGAAAAAAAGTTCAGTTTTATAATAAAATAAAATAGGATGGATACAGTGTATAGAAGGTCTCTGTGCTGACAGTAGAGAAACAGAATTTACCAATCACTATAAAGTTACATGTGAAGTTCATACAAGCTCACAATTCTGGAGAGCGCTCATTAAAAATGAAAATGTCACACAAATGTCCCAAAATGTGACGTTTGTGCACATTCCCCTCTTCTGACTGCCCTTCTTTCCTGGTGCTTAAAATGTAGTATATGCTTAAAGTGGGTGTCCCTGCATTGATATTGATGGCTTATCCTTAGCATTGGTCATCAATATCAGGTCATTTAGGGTCCACGACTCAGCACCCCCACCGATCCTCACCTGCTGGATCTGCACAGTATACATAGCTCCGTACACTATATAGTGCTGTTCTGTCCTATTGCAGATTAGCTCCTACTCAATTGAACTCTTCTTTATATCTCACATTATTTAGCCCCTTGTAGATTTTTGTTGAAATAAAAAGCTGCAACAATAAAAACTTCAAAATTACAATAAACTGAAAAGGGAAACATATACTATATAAAAAGCCTCAGTGCTTACAGTTCTTTGTTAATAAACACAATTTACCAGTGCACCACATTCACTAAATTGCTGTACAGCAAGTGTCCCATTTTGTTGTATTGTAAATCTGAAGTTATGTTATTGCAGATACTTTAAAAGGCTTTTTTCAAGATAATTCATCAATATCAGATCAATGGGATTCTGACACCAGCTATTCCCACCGATCAGCTGTTCTCAGCGGCTTATGCAAAGAAAATAGAGCAGGACGCAGACAGCACTGTTCTCTGTGTAGTGGCTGAACCCAGTCACTGCAACTTAGCTCCTATTCAAATGTGTGGACATTGATGTGCAAAAAAGTGTACCCCATAAATCATGATCTGGTACATTCTTCAGGACTATTTCCTCTGTCTTATCTGTGGCACAATCCCAAGGATCTGCTATGCAGCTAAATTAACTCTGTGGCGCCTGACTCTGGTCTAACTGCACAGCTGACTCCTTTTAAGAAAGTCTGTTTCTCTTTAGTTGTACCATCTCATGTGATCTCTTTGGTCTATTGCTTATTGCTCTCTGCTGAGGACTCCCTATATTCATTAGCGTGTGGGAACAAAAAGCAGAAGACACTTTACTTACTTTGACTTACAAGCTATACAATCTGCAAGACTATTTGGTAGAATTGCCAGGGTATAGCCCTACTTAGGTGGAAAGTTTTGCATTATATAACGCACTTGAGCTTATCTGCCTTTACTGTTCCCAAACTCTATCTCTAAGATTAATAAGGGTCTCCATTTGTTATCACTATGCGGAAAGTAATCCCCAGGCTATATAAAATAGACCATGTTTCCTTTCCAAAGTAATGTGGTTTGAGGACTCTTTGATGCGCATGGAAGAACTTTGGTCATAAGACAATAACACATCATCTATTTTCTATACCACTTGGTTTCCATGGTCTTATATCGGAGGCTAGAGACATTTACTCTGCTTGGCTATCAGGGGTTACAAAAAGAACTAGTTCTTCCGCTTTTCCATCATCTGCTACCTGTGAGACAACTGTCTCGGGGTAATCTATTATGACCAGTTGATCTCTACCATTTAGGATGGTTTGGGGAGGTCTTCCAGATTGGTTAGGCTCTCTATAAATATTCCTAGCTGTTTAGAGGTGCCATGACACTCATACAATCTCCATGACTCCTTATCTGTTTACATTATTGTTGTTTCATAGCAGCCATGTGATATAATTACAGCCTCATCCTGCTCACTTCTATGGTGTAATTACAACACATGGCCACTATGAAACAGACGGCATGCAATTTAAAGAGAGAAGGGGTCACAGCAGCCCCTGCAGACAGCTGATCACCAGGATTAATCAATAAAGATGAAATGGACCTGTAGCGTAACTACCGCCATAGCAGCAGAGGCAGCTACCACAGGGCCTGGGACATTAGGGGGCCTGGTGACAGCCGCTACCACTGCGTTTTTATTTTTTTTAATAGGCTGTTACGGGCCCTATTTACTTACCGATCCTGGCTGGGCCGGGATCAGTAAGTGACACCGCGGGCCCAACAAACACTATCATTATACTTGGGGGTCTTTGCAGACCCCCGAGTATAATGATTGGAGGCCCAGGAGAGGTAAGAAACATAAAAAACATTGTTACTTACCTCTCCACGATCCTGCCAGGCCTCTTTCCTAGTTGTCTGATGTCTCTGACGTCACATAAACCCCGGCCTGTGTCCCGGGTCATGTGACGTCGGACGTCTTTGAAGAAGGACGGCAGCGGGGGCCGACAGCCTAGGAGCCGGGGGACAGTTAAGAAACAGTAGTTTTTATATTTTTATTCCCCTGGGTCTCCGATTATTATACTCTGGGGTCTGAAAAGAACCCAGAATATAATAATTGTTTATGGGTGTCCACAGTGGAACATAATACTGTGTGCAGGGGCCACTATGGGGTACAATACTGTGTGCAGGGGCCACTAAGGGACATAATAGAGCGCACAAGAATGCGGAGGAGGGGGTCGGTCGAGGTCGTCGGCGTCGGTGGGGGGCCCATGTCAAAAGTTTGCCACGGGGCCCCGCCATTCCTAGTTACGCCACTGAGATGGACAAACCCTTTAACGCTTTTTTTTTTTTTTTTTACAAGAAACAAAACATAGCCAACATTAAAGTTTTAGTAATTTATAATACAGAATCCTTTCTGTTAGATCACACCAGACAGGCTAGCTTTTTATTCCTATATGCCCTTTCTTTCTTTTTAAAAAAAAGACTTTTGCTCTAGTTGTTCTCCATCTTCTCCTTTTTTCTTTTCCGCCCCTCCTCCCCCCTCACATTCCTCTTTACACAATGACATCACGAAACCTGGGGGCATGGGTCAGTGGTGTAACTATGAATGGCGGGGTCCCGTGGCGAACTTTTGACTCCCCCCCCCACACACACACCGACGCCGAAGACCTCGACCGACCCCCTCCTACGCATTCCTGCGCGCTCTATTATGTCCCATAGTGGCCCCTTCTCACAGTATTATCCCCCATAGTGGCCCCTGCACACAGTATTATCCCCCATAGTGTCCCCTGCACACAGTATTATGTCCCTTAGTGGCCCCTGCACACAGTATTATCCCCCATAGTGGCCCCTGCACACAGTACTATGTCCGACTGTGGACACCCATAAACAATTATTATACTCTGGGGTCTTTACAGAGTATAATAATCGGAGACCCGGGAGAATAAAAACATTAAAAATTACTATTTCTTACCTGTCCCCCGGCTCCTACCATGTCAGACTCCGCTGCCGTCCTTCTTCAATGACGTTGGATGTCACATGACCCGGGACACAGGCCGGTTTCATGTAACGTCAGAAATGTCAGACAACTAGGAAGGAGGCCTGGCAGGATAGTGGAGAGTTAAGTAACAGTGTTTTTTATGTTTCTTACCTCTCCCGGTCCGCCAATCATTATACTCGGGGGTCCAAAAAGAACCCCGAATATAATGATAGCAGCGGTAGCGGCTGTCACCGGGCCCCTAATGTCCTGGGCCCTGTGGCAGCTGCCTCTGCTGCTATGGCGGTATTTAGGCCACTGCCTGGGTTGCAACGGAAAGGACGCAGGCCCCGGTCATGTGAAGTCAGGGACGTCACACAAGTAGGTCTGAAGTCTGCCCGGAGAGGTAAGTAACACAGTTTTTTATGTTCCCTTACTCCTCCTGGGCCTCTGGTGATTATACTCGGGGGTCTTTTCAGACCCTCGAGTATAATAATGTTTGTGGGGCAGCTGCCAGGATCAGTAAGTAAATTGGACCTGTGACCGTCTGTAGTAACTCCAGTCAGTAACGGCCTATTAAAACAAAAAACAAAAATGCACCGGTAGCAGCTGTCACTGGGCCCCCTAATGTCCTGGGCCCTGTGGCAGCCGCTACCGTTGCTATCCCGGTTAATGACTTTCACACTTGTATGTAAACAAACCCCAATACAAACTGGGACCTGAGCCGCCAAACGAATCTTGAGAGGTTCGCCCATCTCTACTTGTTAGTAATGTAATCTATATACTAATATGACTTGTATTCATAATGATAATAACATATGTTTTTTATAGACTGGTGGCAGGCCCTCAATTTCATTTGCCCTGGTAGGCACAAGGCGGGCCAGTTGTATAATGATCGCTGCTTTCACTTCCTGGATTTATATAAACTAAATTGTGAATGGATACATTACCGTCCAAATTCTTCCTGTTTAGAGTTTCCATTAATTTCAACAGGGGGGAAAACCTAGGACATATCTGTTATAACATTATGGTAAGACGTCAAATATCAAATAAATTGTGATTTTTTTTATTTATTTTTTGTTCTCTAACAATCATTTTGAATAATTAACAGGAAATGTACCTAATGGATGAGCAGTCTATTGTATATTCCACATTGAGCATGTTCTATGCACTTTTAACATTGCTTCTGAGAAACCTTTCCCTGCTGCTATTGTCCAGCTACCCGAGGTCATAAATTATGGATAAAAATTGACTGTAATATATATATATATAAATAAATGGAAACAATAATTCTTGGCAACATTTTACGTTGTGCTGTGTTTTAATACAGCATTTAGCTACAAACCTCAAAGTCTCTGCAGACATTCTATATTTAGTTTTCTTAGTTCTGTCTGCAACATAGGATTCTCATTTCTCCTACTTCTACCCCTATAACTCTACTAAAGCCATAGCTCCCAACTGTCCCTGATCCGGGGGGACAGTCGGATTTTGCACTGCTGTCCCGCCGTCCTAGATTGCTATCAGTTTGCTATGCCCCATCCACTGGCTCTTATCTCAGAGTAGGGTAAAGGCTAATTGGTAGATGCTAAATCCATTTGGGCTAAAGGACTTTTGATGGCGTCATGACCATGTAATCCGACCATTGTGTGGCCGGAGCTATTCTGGAAACTACAGGACAGTGCGGTGTTACACAGAAAGAGGAAGCTACTGTGAACAGAGATTGATGGAAGGTAAGGAGGAGAAAAGAGACAGAATGTGGTGAGCAAGAGGGAAGAACTGGGGGCAGATGTAGGGGGCAATTAGACTGGGGACAGAAAAAGCTGGGGATTGATCGAGGAGTGGACATTAAACTGGAGGGGGAAGATGGAGGGTGACTTTAAACTGGGGACAACTGGAGGAGGACAATAAACCATGGGGGGTAGCTGGAAGGGGACATGTCTGCCTCTAGTTGCCCAAAGTTTAATGCCCCCCTCCAACTACCTCTACTATTTATGTCACCCTCCAGCTGCCCCAAAGTTTTATTTCCCCCTCCAGCTGCCCCAGTTTAATGTCCCCCTCTAGTTTCTGCCAATTTAAATTGGGGCACAAGGAGAGAGACTTAATACTGTGGGGCAATTGGAGAACATTATAATGTGGCGGCATATCATGTTAGGGTGACTGTAGGAGCATTATACGGTGTGGAGGCACATGGAATAATGGATGAGAAAGGGCGGAGTCAACATAGAAGTTGGCGGAGCTAAATTTACAGCAGCAGATGTAGCATGCCACAAATTTTGTCCCTCTTTCTGTCCTTTGAAAGTTGGGAGGTATGCTAAAGTTACGTTCACATCTCCAACTACATTTCTGGTAAAATTCAACAGAGGAAAAAGTTCTGCATAGTTCTGCAACTATTTTCAGTTGTAGTCAACTGTTTTAGTGGTCCACCTCTTCACTGTGTGGGCCCCCTGAAGGACCCAAACAATGGAGGGGCAACACTAGTCTGAACCTAGCATAAGTTACTTATTAAGAATCTTTGTGTGGGAGTTCACATACTGTAATTGGGATCAATTTAAAAGTGCAAAAACCTTCTGCAACTTTCTAAAACATTGTCTACCCATTCTATAAAGTCTCCTAGATTAAAGGGATTGTCCAGCATTTTTTTATGGTCTATCCTTAGGATAGACCATAAACATCTGGTTGCTAGGGCAGCACGGTGGTTCAGTGGGCAGCACGGTGGTTCAGTGGGCAGCACGGTGGTTCAGTGGGCAGCACGGTGGTTCAGTGGGCAGCACGGTGGTTCAGTGGGCAGCACGGTGGTTCAGTGGGCAGCACGGTGGTTCAGTGGGCAGCACGGTGGTTCAGTGGGCAGCACGGTGGTTCAGTGGGCAGCGCTGGAGTCCTAGGTTCAAATCCCGCCAAGGGCAACATCTGCAAGGAGTTTGTGTGTTCTCCCTGTGTTTGCGTGGGTTTCCTCCGGGTACTCCGGTTTCCTCCCACATACCAAAGACATACTGATAGGGAATGTAGATTGTGAGCCCTATATGGGACAGTGACCGACAATATCTGTAAAGCTCTGCGGAATATGATGGCGCTATATAAGTAAGCATAATAAAGCACCATGGAATTAATGGTGCTATATAAATAAATAATAATAATAATAATAGGGCGCAGACAACCAGCCCAGCACAGATCAGCTGTTTTGAGATGCATCCAGTACCCATACTATGCAGTGCATTGAGCTAGAAGCAGATGTCTCTGCATCCTGTATAGTGGCCCGGTAATGTTACTGCAGCTCTGACCTCCAAACCAAAATTAGAGAAGGGCAGAGAGGGATTAAAGAGCAAATTTCAAACACCTTTACTAGCTCTACCTGTTTGCATTTTTTGCAATTCCACCCCAGTTGGAAATTTTGCTGTAGCCCCTGTTGTTGGGGGGGAGGAGGGGCGGAGGAGCCGAATAGCAGCATCGGTCCTGCCGCTGCTGGCTTCACCTGTGCCGGCGTCTACACTGCCCGGCATCCGCCTCTCTATTACAGCGGATGCCGGGTCTGTATTACATTGTGAAGGCTGTACGTCCGATGCCTAGTGCATCGGCAGCACACACGCAGGGCTAGCGGCATAGAAGCGACGACTTCTCGCCGCTGGCTTTGCATATGTAACCCCGCCCACCAATGACGCAACAAAGCCGGAAGACAGAAGAATTTGCTGCAGCGAATACTAGCGAGTATGCGACATGGGACAACCCCTTTAAAAGCACCAATTGCTCTGGAATGGTAGGAACTAGAGAAAAATATCAAACTGTTATAGTGTCAGTGGAGTGGTTGTACATATGGAAGGTTGTAAAGAAATAGAATTAGCGGAGGTGGTGAAAGGTCCTCTTTAAAATAAAAATAAAAAATTGCATACTCACCTGTCCTATTCCTTGCCGTCCCAGCCACAGCTCCATGATCCCTAGAGCCAGTCTTCTGTTCCTTTGCTTTAACAATGATCTGTGTGGCCCCCATCAGTCATGTGTATTTGAACGAGTGCATCATTGTTCCATGAAAACCCCTTTAATGCCTTAAATACACAGTAACACAGAACTTTAACAAACCTCTTTCACTGACTTTTGTTGTATTAGCTTCCTATTACACCTGCTGATATCAATGAGCTCAGATCAACAAAAAACATGTTGAATGGCGCTCACTTGCATCGACTTTATCCAATTATCATTCCTAGGAAAACTTGATCCTGGTAACCGAGTCAGTGTTTCCCCGCATTCACACAACATAAAACTAGGTCTGTGTGTTAAACGGATTTACCGGCATGAACAGTATGTTTGGAGTATGTTATCTCTGCTGCTAGGAGTCCCTGCCTCCCAGTGACATACTGTCCTGTACTATTATTGGTACCATAATGCTAGGAGGCCCTCACCCTGTGTACTGTTCAGGTCGGTAAATCCGACCAACATACAGACTGAATATCACGGCTGTATGTGGGGAAATAGTGCCCTTACACAATGCATTCTTTGGGTGCAATTAAAAATGCATAAAAAATAAACAGTCAAAAAATTTATTATGTGAAAAGTCCCATTCACATGAATTGATTTTAATACAGCAGTGTAGCAGAGGTTAAAAAAACGGCCTTCACATTGCCATGAACATTGTTTGTGTGAATGTAGGATAAGACAATGATCATGGTGGAAAAACACATTGTACAGGGGTACCCTAAGGCCAGGGCTCCAAGTGGCGTTTTAAGAAAAACACAACATTTTATGGTCCCTGCAAAGTGAATCCCATCCACATATTGCAGAAAAACATAAGCACAGCGGAAATGCTGTGATTTCCAAAACCATTGCGTTTTGTAACGTATGTCAATTACTGTATACCTACGGAAACACTTGATTCCTTATAAGTATAATTGAAGCAGAAAGTCCGCAGGGTTTTACCTTGGCGCTTTTTCGCTGCAACCCACTACATGGTTCCTTAGCCTAAGGGTAGTACATGAGATGTTTTTACTTGTGCTAACATATGTGCTTTATTTTGTTCACCAATAAAACTGACCAACACTGACCAATAATAATGCAAAAAAAGTGTGGTTTAGAAAAAAATGTGCATATTAAACACAAGAAAAAATACAGACTTAGGGTGCATTCACACTGAGTAAACGCTAGCTTATTCTGAACGTAAAACACGTTCAGAATAAGCGGCGTCTAAAGCAGCTCCATTCATTTCTATGGGAGCGGGGATACGAGCGCTCCCCATAGAAATGAATGGGCTGCTTCTTTCACTCCGTGCAGTCCCATTGAAGTGAATGGGGAGTGCCGGCGTATACGGCAAGCTCTGCTCATGCCGGAGCGTACACGCCGGCACTCCCCATTCACTTCAATGGGACTGCACGGAGTGAAAGAAGCAGCCCATTCATTTCTATGGGGATTGCTCGTATCCCCGCTCCCATAGAAATGAATGGAGCTGCTTTAGACGCCGCTTATTCTGAACGTGTTTTACGTTCAGAATAAGCTAGCGTTTACTCAGTGTGAATTCACCCTTAGGGTGCATGCACACTACGTAACGCCGGGCGTGTATGAGAGCCGTACACGCCGGCGTTACAGCAGACTGCCGAACACTTCCCATTCACTTCAATGGGAGCGCTCGTAACAGCGGCGTTTACGAGCGCTCCCATTGAAGTGAATGGGAAGTGCTCGGCAGCCCTGCTGTAACGCCGGCGTGTACGGCTCTCATACACGCCCGGCGTTACGTAGTGTGAATGCACCCTTATAATAGCACCAGTGGCATAACTACCGGGGTAACAGTGGTAGCAGCTGCCGTAGGGCCTGGGACATTAGGGACCCGGTGATAGCCGCTACCGCTGCATTTTTTATTTTTATTTTTTAATAGGCCGTTACTGGCTGGAGTTGCTCCAGACTGTAACGGGCCCTATTTACTTACCGATCCTGGCAGGGGTGGGATCGGTAAGTGACAAAGATCCAGGAGAGGTAAGGGAACATAAAAAACACTGTTAGGGTGAGTTCACACTGAGTATACGCCAGCTTATTCTGAACGTAAAACACGTTCATAATCAGCGGCGTATAAAGCAGTTCCCATTCATTTCAAAGGGCCCGGCATACGAGCGCTCCCCATTGAAATGAATGGGCTGCTTTTTTCACTACGATCACTCCCATTGAAGTGAATGGAAAGTGCTCGCGTGTACGGCTCGGAATGAGCTGAGCTAGCCGTACACGCGAGCACTTTCCATTCACTTCAATGGGAGCGCTCGTAGTGAAAAAAGCAGCCCATTCATTTCAATGGGGAGCGCTCATATGCCGGGCCCTTTGAAATGAATGGGAACTGCTTTATACGCCGCTGATTCTGAACGTGTTTTACGTTCAGAATAAGCTGGCGTATACTCAGTGTGAACTCATCACCCTAACTTACATCTCCAGGCTCCAGACAGACTTCGATCCTATTTGTGTCATTGAAGATGGACGACACCACCGAGGATTGCAGTGGAGCTAGTGATAGGTAAGTAACAGTGTTTTTATGTTGGTATCCCCCATTGGTCTCCGATTATTATACTCTGTATGCAGGGGCCACTTTTTGAAATAGTAGTCCATGCAGGGGCCACTATGGGGCATAATAGTGCGTGCAGGAATGCGAGGGGGGATGGGGGAAATCCAGTCAGTGGGTCGGGGTCTTCAGCATCAGTTGGAGGGGCCCCATGTTAAAAGTTCGCTCCCCGTGTTTGCGTGGATTTCCATCCCATATTCCAAAAAAAAAAAACAACATACTGATAGGGAAAAATGTACATTGTGTGCTCTATGTGGGGCTCACAATCTACAATTAAAACAACAAAAAAAAAAAAGTTCACAACGTGGCCCCACCATTTCTAGTTATGCCACTGAATAACACCCTAATAGGTCCTTTATAACATATTGGGCTACAGCAAGTTATCAAGTAGAGGTAGGACACATATTCAGCTGAGTCTTCTCTTTTTCAATCCACTCATGATTTTGGCTTCAAAAACTGCATCAAATGTGTGTCCATACCCTTCAACTTTGTTACATTGTATCAGAAAATATCTGGCACTTGAACAAAGATGATGACTGCATCTTTACTGCATCTTTAAATCCTCCCACATTCCTTACAAGTTATTCATCAGACTCATCCCATCCATATATAAAGCTGTCAGTGGCGGTCTCATGCCTCTTAGGTTAATATCCCCTTTGCTGCTTGAAGTCTTACATTCCCCAGTGCTGCAAAAGAAAAGTGTCTTTCACCTCTACAAAGACGCCTTTTAAGCAGCCCCTTGTTGCCTAACATTGCACAATGTCTAGCAATACAAATCTGTACAGCCGCACTGATCCAGCACAGTATGAGTTATATGCCTGGTGTCTATTTTTAGGCAAGCAAGGAAAAGACCAGTCATGCAGCCAGCGGAGGGTGTGGTAGACCAATCTAACTGGTTTGGGAGTTCCTATTTTCATCAAAGTCTCCAGTATCTGGTCAGAGTGAAATGCTAAGCCTGGATTCACACATGTCATTTTTTGGGGAAATTTTTATTGTAGTTTTAGATATTTTTTTTTTCTTAAGCCAAAACTGGAATTAACAGAAAATTGGTATTTAAAGAGCGGGTTTAGGGCTAGTTCACACGTGAACTGCCCGCGCGGGTTTTGACACAGAGAGAGACGCGGCGAGCCACGTCTCTCTCTTGTCAAAACCCGCCCGCCGCGACCATCGCTGTCGCGGCTTAACCCTCTGCTGTCGGCTCAAATGAATGAGCCGACATAGGAGGGAGCTGCCGGGGGCGGAAGCCGCGCGGCTGAGCCTGCGCGGCTTCCGCCTGAAGAAAGGACATGTCCTTTCTTTTCTCCACTAGCAGCAGCTCGCCGCTAGCGGAGAACAGAAGCCCGGCGGTCTCCATAGACCACCATTATAAGGGGAGGTTTTGGACGCGAAATCCGCTGTCAAAAACCTCCCCTTATACTCACGTGTGAACTAGCCCTTATACTTCCCTTTCGGCTGGATCTCCCTCTGGCTTTGCCATTAAAAACTGCCTGTATGATTTTAGCTTATTGCTGAAATGCAGCTTTTTTTTTTGTTGCAGATTTTGCAGCGGTTTTTTGAGCTAAAGCCAAGAGTGGGTCAAGCGGACGGTAGAAGTATAAGCATGTTTGCTATGGGGAAAACACAGCCACCGATGTTGACTAGGAGAGAGAGGGAGTTATTTATTAACTGCGCCATTTTCATCTAAAACTTTTGCAGTTGCAAATTTTTTTTCATTGCTTTTTCAGTAATGTATATGTATAAAATTGGCGCAGTTCCTTAATATATGTTGTGTGCGGAGTTACCGGTAATTTAGGTGCATCTTTTTTGGCCATGTGCACTTTGCAGCTATTTTTCTAAATAGGCACACTTGAATAACGAATTTTGCGCAAACATCTGATCCCAGTGCTGTGTTGCCCGTGTACAGGAGTGCATTTGCACCTTTTTGCTCCTTTTTAAAGATGTACAAGTTATAAATATGGCGAGTAAAGATATTCCACTAAAAAAGCAATTTTTTAAAGAGGCGCAAATCTATCATAAATAAAGCACAGCAGGCAAACAACCCCCAAGAAGGCACAATTTACACCAAATAAATCAATGGGAGCTGGTCACTTCTTTCTTCATGCTGATTTGCCTTGCGATTCGGCCTGAAGACACTCCTTCCTTCCGACTATCCGGAGCAGAGTGCACGACTTGATGCCGATGCAGTGCACCAACATTCAGTCGCGGCTACCCGTTTTTTGGTCCGGGAACCTGAGGCAGCATCCGCCTCAGGTTCCGGTCCAAAAAACCCTGTGTGAACTTACCATAAGGAACAAGCTGGCTCCCAGAAAAAACACCTGACCGGGTCCCATTGATTTCAATGGGAGCCGTCTTTTTGGTCAGGATTTTGAGGTGAATACAGCCGCAAAATCCTAACCAAAAAAACCCTGTGTGAATTTGCCCTAAGGCTGAGTTCACAGGGGGTATTTTGGTCAGGATTTTGAGGCGGAATCCAAAATCAATGGGAGCCGGTCAGTTCTTTTTTCCAGGAGCGGTTTGTTCCGGTTCCTGAAATAAAGAAGCGACATGCTTATTCTTCAGGCGGATTCGCCTCGAGACATCCACCTGAAGACACTCCAGCCTTCTGACTAGGCCCATTCATTTGGGTCTAATCCAGAGCAGAGTGCGCAACTGGATGCCGGCATCCAGTCGACGTTACTGTTTTTTTGGTCCAGAATCTGAGGCAGCCTCTGCCTCAAATTCCGGACCAAAAACCCTGTGTGAACCCGGCTTCTCTGGGAAATTCAGATTATGATTGACATATGAAATAGCAGACTCGGACATCCACAAACCTGTCTAGGCGTGACGATAGGTTAGCAAATAAGAAAGCCATCAGTTTCTTTATAAAGAACACAGTGCTAAATTATAAAGGTTGAAAGACTTTAATCTGTGCAAAAAATGAAAATAAGAATGTGACCGCAAGGCAAAAGTCTGAGCATAAATTCATCCAAACAATAGCAGAAGAGCTTTATTCTATGGCCACTCCTTGTCTGGTGACATTGACAATTGTCATGATACCTTCCTGGCCTCCATGGGGCTTTGTCCAATTCCTGGACAATCCCTTTAAGATGTGATTGCATCATATTTAACTGACCATCTTCATAGTAAAAGATCCACGATAATCGCAATGGATACGTATTATACACAGACTCTATGGAGCCCATGCTAAAAGGTTCATCTATAATATGACCATATTTTTCAGATGAAAATGTCAAGGGGTAGTATAGTACATATATATGTTATACATCAATATGCATATTATTTGATCTGCATTTATATTAGATTTCTAATAATCATAGTAAGTATTGTGATAATTCATAGTGTCCTGTTCAGCAAGCTGGGGGGAGGTGGCTTTGGCTGTTTGATAATGAATACAGGAAGTGAGAAGAAGTGACAACAGGCAAAGCTGCTTAAGGCTCCATGGGCCGTAAACGCAGTGCTAAAGCGCTGCAGGAAGAACTGCATTGCGGTTCTTTCCACAGTGCTTTGGTTGAGAAAGTTCTCAGAGTTTTCCTCCGCAGACTTTCTCTTACCATTATATCTACGAGAAAGCCGCCGGCGTTTCCGTAGATATAATTGACATGCTGCGATTTCCAAAATCACATGAATCCCATCCACTTTGCAAGTACTGTATAACGCTACGATATTGTTTTTTACGTCATAGACATAAATAGTACTATGGAAAATCCGAGAGATATTAGGATAGCCTGCAGGGGCAGGTCCATAGATCTCTTCTTAGAGGTGAAGTGTAGCCTCATTCCTATCATTTATTCATGTCATCCACCTGGAGAGCTGCCAAGGTGACATTCCACAGACTAGCCGACAAGTTTGGTATGTTGGAGCGGCCTTGTATATGGATATTCAAGAAAACAAATGAATTCTCAAACAGGAGGTTTTGGATTTCTTTTTAAGGCTGAGTTCACACAACTCACGCAAAATCTGCCTCCAAAAAACGCCTCCCGTTGACTTAAGTGGGAGCCATTCACTTTTTTTTCCCACTACCATGTTTTTGCCGCTCGCAGAAAAAAGAAGCGAGCTGCCGTATCTTGACCCAGATTCCACGGCTGAATCCGCCACGGTGTCTGCGGCAGAAGACTCCCTCTCGACTAGGCCCATTCATTTGGGCCTTATCCGGAGCGGAATGCTATGACTGGATGCCGGTGCAATGCACCGGCATCCAGTTGCAGCTAGCCACAGCAGGCGATTTATGGAGGCGGATTCTGAAGCGGCTTCCCGCGTCAAAATGCGGTCCGAAAAACTCTGAACTTAGCCTAAGATGAATTCCCAAGATTTTAGACCATTTATATTAATTATACTGCTGGTGTATATGTAATGTAATGTAGTGTGACTATTATTTTGCTTTCTTTCTTGGTGAAACCCATCATGCACAGAAAGGTATGCACTTTTTCAGATAGACAGTAGCACAAGCAGTTTCTATGTAAGTGTAACTTCACACTGGGGTTTTTTGGACTGGGACCTGAGGCGGAACGGTCCAAAATACGGGTAGCTGCAACTGGATGCCAATGTAGTGCACTATCATCCAGTCGCGCACTCCGCTCCAGATTAGGCCCAAATGAATGGTCCTAGTCGGGAAGGAATGTCTTCAGGCGATTGTTGCGAGGCGAATCCGCCACAAAGAATGAACATCTTGCTTCTTTTTCCGGGAGCCAGAACAAACGTCTCCTGTAAAGAACAACTGACCGGCTCCCATTGATTTCAATTAGAGCTGTCTTTTTGGTCAGGATTTTAAGGTGGATACGGCCTCAAAATCCTGACCAAAAACCCTGTGTGAACTTACCCTAAATGTACCTGTAATTTTTAATATGTATTATATACTGGAACTTTAAGGGCGTTGTTTGCAGGGCTGGACTCACTGGGTCATATGTAGTGCATGCTAACATGACCCTGAATTGTGTCCTAAGGATAAATACAAGTGCACATGTGTGCCAAATGGCAATATTTAGAATTGGGAGAGTACAAAATCATAAATTGGCACATCTCGCTAGGGAGGAGTAGCGTAGGACATACCACCCAGCTGCAGTACAAAGTGATTTTGGGTAGTACCCAAGAGACTGACAGCAAGTGAGACACACTGACTTTAGAGCTGCTGAACTGCATAATAAGGTAAAAGCATGGAGTGGCCCTAAAACTGTGGGAGTCCCTGTCTGACAATAAGTGAATATACTATTAGAGAGAGTGACAGTGAGCGGCCCCTACAGCTCTGGTGCTGGGAGAGAAGCTGAAAGGATTGGCGAAAGACAGCACAGTGGACTGCCATGAAGAGTGTAAACTAGGGTTATGGAAAACATCTGACTACAAGCAAGTGCTGCAGCTTAAGGGCTAGTTCACACGGGGCAAGATGGCAGCGGATTTTGACGCCTCAAAATCAGCTGCTTTCGTTGACTTCCATTGGAGCCGCTCGCTTATTTTTTCTGCTAGCTAGTAGCGGAAAAAATAAGTGATCTGCCCTATCTTGCCGCGGATTCCGCAGCTGAATCAGACGCGGCATCCGCGGTGCGAGGCTCTGGCCCATTCATTTGGGCTTAATCCATCGCGGGTTGCAAGTGCACTGCACCGGTATCTTGTCGCAGCAGCCGTGACGGAATGTGTACACACAGAACCCTGTGTGAACTAGCCCTAAAGGGGCTGTGCAGTCCCTAGTCATCCTAATCACTGAGGAACCCAAGGGTCAGGACCCCCCCACCCCCCCAGTTGTCAGACAGGGGATATAGAATACATGTCAATAATGGCACAACCACTTTAAGCCAAAAACTGTGCTGAGCTGTGTTATGACTCCTGCTGTAAAGAGCATAAACTGAGAACTGTGCTTTGTCTAGGGACATCCGACCAATAAAGTACAAGTGATTGTGGTCTCCACCATGTAGATTATACAGTAACTGTTTGGACAGCGTCGGATTGGCCTCTGTTGGGTCCCGGCCAGCCACATCACTAATGGAAAGGGGCCCTGTGTCACGTGCTGCCAGGACCCTTTCTAATAGAAGCCTGCTCAGGTTAAGTAAAAATAACAAACATTTATACTCACCTTTTCTGGGCATCCATTGACATCTTCTGATTATTTCTGGCCTGTGGCTGGCATCACGCGACCCTGAGGTTACCATTGAAGCCTGTGATTACACCTCAGCAGTTACATGCAGTGTGCTAGTGTCATAAAATCGGCATGTCGTATGCCCCACATCATGACCACTGAAGCCCAATCACAAGCCTCAATGATAGCATCCAGGAGCGTGACATCAACCACAAATCTGAATAGGAAGCGATGGAGATGGCCAAATGACACAAGGATGCTCAGGATGAGGCAAGGTGAGTATAACAGTTTCTTATTTTCCCTCACATCCCCTAGGTTTCCACTTATTATACTGAGATGAACCGGAGTGCCAAACCTTACAAATTTTTGTTGAAACGAATTTCAAGAGGTTTGTCTGAAGGGGAGTATATTATACTGTATAAGGCCACTGTGGAGCCTTATATTGGATTATATTGGAGCTACTGTGCTCCCCCACTTGCCCTCCTCCCCCCTTTTTTTCTCTCTTTCTTCTCCTCCTTTCCCCTTTTTAATGCCCTTCCCCCCTCACCCCCTTCTGCACCCTCTCCTTCATTTGCTAGGGTTGCTTTGGTGTCTTCATTTAATTGCTGTGTAGGTTTACACTGCATTGTTACCGTTTACTGTGGTTTGTTCCATTGGCAGGCCCTTAATTGTTGGACCTGTCCCGCTGATTGTGGTATTTTATTGTGTTTATATTTCTTATAAATAAAGAATTTATTTATTATTAGAAAAACCACAATGGCAACACATCACAATGTTTCCTGCAGCACTTTTCACAGAAAGTCCGCAGAAGTTTCGTCTGCAGACTTTTTGCTCCCATGATACCTATAGACAAACCGCCGACATTTCTGTGGGTGTAATTGAAATGCTATGATTTCCTGAGGCCGCCTCAGGTTCCGGTCCAGAATCCGGGTCGCTGCAACTAGATGCTTGTGCAGTGCACCAGCATCCAGTCGCGCACTCCACTCCGGATTAGGCCCAAATGAATGAGTCTAGTCGGGAGGGAGTGTCTTCAGGCCGAATTGCGAGGCGAATCCGCCTGAAAGAATGGTCATGTTGCTTCTTTTTCTAGGAGCCGTTTGTTACAGCTCCAAGAAAAAAGAACTGACCGGCTCCCATTGATTTCAATGGAAGCCATCTTTTTGGTCAGGATTTTGAGGTGGATATGGCCTCAAAACCCTGACCAAAAAACTACGTGTGAACTTACCCTTACGGAATAACCCTTCCATATAACATGCTAGAGCAAGAAGTGGTGCATTGACTCAACAGTAGCATTTGAAGTGACAAGAGAACAATACAATAGACATCAACTTACAGTGCAATGCCTATCCTGAGTGGGGGTTCATTCATGCAGACAGTGGCGTAACTACCGTGGTAGAAGCTGCCACAGGGCCCGGGACATTAGGGGGCCCGGCGACAGCCGCTACCGCTGCGGTCTGAAAAGACCCCAGATTATATTAATAGTTTATGGGTGTGCACAGTGGAGCATAATACTGTGTGCAGTGGCCACTGAGGGACATAATACTGTGTGCAGGGGCCACTATGGGACATAATACTGTATGCAGTGGCCACTGAGGGACATAATACTGTGTGCAGGGGCCACTGAGGGACATAATACTGTGTGCAGGGGGCCACTATGGGACATAATAGTGTGTGCAGGGGCCACTGAGGGACATAATACTGTGTGCAGTGGCCACTGAGGGACATAATAGTGTGTGCAGGGGCCACTATGGGACATAGTGTGTGCAGGGGCCAGTATGGGACATAATACTGTGTGCAGTGGCCACTGAGGGACATAATACTGTGTGCAGGGGGCCACTATGGGACATAATAGTGTGTGCAGGGGCCACTGAGGGACATAATACTGTGTGCAGTGGCCACTGAGGGACATAATAGTGTGTGCAGGGGCCACTATGGGACATAATAGTGTGTGCAGGGGCCACTGAGGGACATAATAGTGTGTGCAGGGGCCACTGAGGGACATAATACTGTGTGCAGGGGCCACTAATGGACATAATAGTGTGTGCAGGGGCCACTATGAGACATAATACTGTGTGCAGTGGCCACTGAGGGACATAATACTGTTTGCAGTGGCCACTGAGGGACATAATACTGTGTGCAGGGGCCACTATGGGACATAATACTGTGTGCAGGGGCCACTGAGGGACATAATACTGAGTGCAGGGGCCACTGAGGGACATAATACTGTGTGCAGGGGCCACTAAGGGACATAAAACTGTGTGCAGGGGCCACTAGGGGCACAATAAAGCACACAGAAATGCGGAGGAGGGGGTTGGTCGAGGTCTTCGGGGGGGGGGGGGGTGTCAAAAGTTCACCACGGGGCCCGCCATTCCTAGTTACGCCACTGCTTGCAGACCACAAGTTCTCGACCCAAGCCAGAACTGTGGAAGGAGACTTCACCACGTTACGTGTCCACCTGTAAGCTTGTGCACTTCCCTTTATCTATTATGGGAGGGAGACCATTGAGAATTGAGCAATTGCAATGACGAGAGTGGGGAACAACTCGCTGTATAAGCAGTTCCTTGAACTTTGCAATGTAGGCTTATAATACAGGGAAAAAAGTTACACAAAAAATAAACTCCAGTTTGTTCCCTGAATAAAAAGTGAAGTAGAGACCTGTGACGACGATCAGGAGTCCCACAACCATGCATGTTGAAACATAGCAGAGAACAGTAGTGCCTCTGTGCTGCAGCCTGAATGTGCAGAGAGCAGGCTGGATGTGCTGGGCTGGGCGTGTTCAGGCTGTTAGTGAACAGCTTATTGCTGGACCAAATATATGTGTCACACACTCAGCCAGGAGAGACGGTGTAACCCATGACAAGAATACAACACTCAGGCAGACGCCTCCTTCACTTTACAGAACTCTGCCCTCTACACTGGAACCCCTCATCTACTGACGGTGTACCCTGCTGACTGCAGCATTCCACTACAAGTATGGAGTCTAATGGCTCATTACCAAGTAAGTACATCAATAAGTACTGCCGCTACCAGATGTGCATGGGCCTGGCAATAACAAAGGATTTCCCAGTACTTTATATTCTGGAACATATCAATGGCAGCTTCCATAGAGTAGCAGCACAAGTTACGGTGATAGCCTTGTCATTGTAAGTTCCACAGATATGATATACAGATGTAGCAGAGTTGAATTTTGTTTTTTAACCCTTTAGGTCTGCATTATTTGTGCTTTGTGATAATTCAGTATGTTACGACAATATCGTTGGTGTACCTGCGGTCCTATGGGAAACCACAGACTGTGATATCTTTCTAAGCTACTACAGAACGTGGATGGCTCTGCCCTGCGGATTATCGATAGTCATCCAACAGATGATTTAATCCTTGCTCATTTGCATGGTTGGCATAGTGTTATAAATCAGTGGTAATCGCCAATATTGTTTCTTTGCTGGATTAAAAATTCCTCAAAATACCCCTTAGGGGTAAACAGATCTTTGAAGTCAATGTTGCTTCATTTTGCAGGCTTGTTGTTGTTATTGCTACTACGTTGCACTAGGTTCATACTAGCATCTTTCCATAGTTCGGGTCCGTCAAGTCTAACTGACCTCACTGAATATTATGGGGTCCTCGGGTGTCTGTACAGGACTTTTTCCTCCACCGATTTTACATGGACTTTATTACCCACATTTGCAGAGTAACATTTCCTACAATGCTATATATTATTTGTCATTGGGGCTCACAATCTGAATCCCCTCAATCTCAACACGCACAAGCAAATGAACCTATTAGCTTGTGTTTAGAGTGTGGGAGGAAACACAAACACAGGGGCAACATACAAAATCTTTGCAGCTGTTACCCTTGGCCAGATTTTAAGAGAGTCTGACACCAGGACACTCGATGCAAACAAACCACAGTGAATTGTAGTGGACAGTATGCTGAGCTCTATCATATCTTTTGATAGTACAATAGATTTCCTTGAAAAATCAGTTTGTTTTTTATAAATATACAGATGAGGCTCAAGAGCAATCGAGGGTGCCAGTGTCTACAAGGTTTGAAAAACAGGCACTTGAGCATTCCTTGAATATTACTTAAAGAGTTACTCCAGTGATTTTAATTTTTTACTCATTATATTGTCTGAAGGACCATCCCATTGGTAGCAACAACGTCTTTCTTTATGCAGTAAATCAGATTATGCACTTTTTCTAGCATGGATTGCTATGCAAACATCTCTCTCTATTACCATGGGACCTCAGATTCATCCCACCCCCTCCCTCTGCGGTAGCTCTGCTATGAAAATGCCCCTCTTCTCCCTGTCCCTTCTATAATCTGTTCGCTATATAGTCCCCTCTTTCACATACTGCCCATAGTTCTCCCCTCTCTCACAGTCAGGTCACTATGCCCCCAGTGTTATCAGTGGCAGTTGATGCAGCTTCCAGTTTTTCAGGTCATTTGGCAACATCTTTCTTAGGGCCCCTTCACATGGAGTATACACTCACTTATTCTGAACGTGTAACACGTTCCGAATCAGCGGCGTTAAAACAGATCCCATTGCTTTCTATGGGAGCCAGCATACGTGCGCTCCCCATAGAAATGAATGGGCTGCTTTTTTCCCTACACTACTAATAGAGATGAGCGAGTACTGTTCGGATCAGCCGATCCGAACAACACGCTCCATAGAAATGAATGGATGCACCTGGTACTTCCGCTTTGACGGCGGCCGGCCGCTTAACCCCCCGCGAGCCGGCTACGTCCATTCATTTCTATGCGAGCATGCTGTTCGGATCGGCTGATCCGAACAGTACTCGCTCATCTCTAACTGCTAACCATTGAGCCACTGATGCAATAAATGACAAGTAATATTAAGATTTAGCATATATAAAACAAATATGATAAAAGTGTCAAAAATTGTGGATGCATAAAAATCTCACCCATATGCATCCATCTTGGTTATATTTTTGGGTACATAAAACATATTGATTAACTGTTATTTATTTTTTGGGTGGAGTATAAAGCAGCATAAATAACATGTTACCATATTTCTACAAGTTAGTATAATTTTGGCAATACTAAATATGTACAGTTTTTGTTACTATTTGTTTTACTACTTTTGGGCAGTAATAGCACAATGTTCAAAATTGCCCCCTCCATCAGTCACAACTTTAGGTATCGCACTTAATATCGACCATATCCAGCCCAGTCAATGATCTGATGCCACAGCCTAAGGATCCGATTCGTACAGCACATAGCACTGTAATCTTCTGCAGCACCGCCTTAAATAGAGAGGTTATTAAGGGGTTAAATAAGCATTATGTGGTTACGTGTAATTGGACATGTCGGTGACAGCTCGAGGTCACTGGACCTGAAAGTCTGGTTGAAACACAATGGTGTATACCAGCATCATGGGAACATCCTGTTAATTTATTAAGGGGTTTATTGGTTTTATGGAAATAATGTTTAATGCATAAATGAAAAGTTACCATTTTTAAGATATTACATGAATTTAAGATTTACTAGCAAAATGCATGCTCTGGCTAGGTTCACATTTGCTCTCAGAGACTCCGTCAAAGAAATTGCCAAAAATCATTGGAGAGAAAAGCCCTGTCCTGCACGGAGAACTTTTCTCTTCTGCACTTTTCACTCTATAGTCAATGGGATCCATCAGTGTCCATGTGTAAAGACTGTTTTAATGGTTTGGCTTTCCGTTGTTCAAGTTCTCCTGTAGACCCAAACGATGGAGACCTAGTGTGAACCTAGTATCAGCTGAACTGATCTCAGTGTAGTCCAGCAGAGCCAGGTTCATGTCTGTAAATCCAGTTGATACATGGACCAAGTTTCCTGGCCCCAACTCAGCCGTATGAGAGAACCTGTACACACCAGGTCCTGATCTCAGTTGAGAAGTGGATACAATTGCATTTGATCTACACAATGCTCTGCGACCTGATCAGTCTGAATTCCAGTCTTAGGCTAAGGCCCCAGGGGCTGTATCCGCAGCACTAAAACACTGCAGGAAGAACCGCTGCATGAATGCATTGTGGTTTTTTCCACAGCGCTTTTAAGAGAAAGTTCATAGAGTTTTCCTCTGCGGACTTTCTCTTAACATTATATCTACGGAAAAGCCGCCGGCGTTTCCGTAGATATAATTGACACGCTGCGATTTGCAAAGCTGCAACGGCTTTGCAAATCGCAGCGTGTCCACGCTGCAAACTTTTCCGCAAAGTGGGGATGGGATTCACATGAATCTCATCCACTTTGCCTGCACTGTACAACGCCGCGATTTTTCCTGCAATTTTTCTCCACTGCGGGAAAATCACGGCATTTCCGGTCCATGGGGCCCCGGCCTAAGGGTAAGTTCAACACTGAGTTTTTCGGTCAGAGATTTGGCAGAAATCTGCTTCCAAACCCTGTACCAAAAAACGCCTCACCATTCAAAGTATACAAAACGCTTCTGAGTCTTTTCCACTAGTGTTTTTTTTTCCGCTAGCGGCAAAAAAAGAAGCAAGATGTTCGTTCTTTTTTGAAGCCTGAGCGTTTTCCTGCTCACAGCTTCAATGCAAGTCAATGTGAGCCGGTTTTTCCTGCTCACGTTTTTTGGTCAGAAACCTGAAGCGTTTTTGGCAAAAACCTGATCAGGAAACGCCAGGAGGTTTTTTAAAATATAATTCATGACCGCATACCAAGAGGAAAATCCAGAAAATCCTGAAAAATGACTCAAAAAACGCTTCAGGAAACTCCTCATGCGTATTCCGATCCGGTTTTGACAATGCCAAAACCCTGACCAAAAAACTCTGTGTGAACTTACCCTAATACATTGTAGTAAACCACTAGGGAAAATAATGCAGATACCGTTGATGTATTTAAAGAGGTATTCTCATCTGGACATTCATGACCATCTCTTTCCTCATTGTGGCTACGAAGAGGTGTCAAGGGACCCCTGTTTTTGAGACAGATGCAGGTCCCAGTAGTGGTAGCTGCATCTATCTGGCATTTAAGGCTTATCCTGTGGAGATAGCTAGATGGACGACTGAATAAACTAGATAAAGCTGTATCCACTTCTCAGCAGGGCTGGTAACATAAGTGGTTGCTATCTCTCTATGACAACAATCAAATTATTATCTGGTGATGAACTGAAACACAAAGGACAGTGAAACCTCCCCAAAAGACCAATTCTTTACCCAGATCACACCATCTGTGGTGGATGTTCCATACCGAATACAACCTATCATCTTTGAGAAGACCACCCAATCCTGTTCTCGGGACCCCCAGTGATCACACAGTAAGGGCCCGTTCACACAGAGTAAACACGCGTGTATTTGGCAAAATACACGTGTAAAAATAAGACTCCCATTGACTTCAATGACATTTTTTACACGTGCAAAAAAACGCCAAAAGCAACAGGTTTTTTTACGTGTTTTTTTTACACGTGTAAAATATGTCATTGAAGTTAATGGGAGTCTTATTTTTACACGTGTATTCTTTACACATGTATTTTGCCAAAATGAGCGCGCGTTTACTCCGTGTGCATGGACCCTTACCCTGTTGACAGGAGATAAGCAGTATAAGTGTAAAATCCTCTTTAACTTTCAGTGAAAACACATAAGGAATGTAAACACCCTCCAGTCAGAAGAAGATAGATTGTCACAGGATTCATGCTGAGATCTAGGCTAGAGATAAGAAATTGGACATTTTGGATGATACAGTATTGCAATGTAAAAGGACCTAACCTGTTAGTAAACACTTTCCTCATACTCTTCTCTGGTATGTCTCCCCCACCTACATACCTATCCCTCCCATCACAAGTCATCTGAGATATCTCTACAACTCCAGGGCTGTGTGTAAAGGAATGAGAACTTCGGAAATTCCTGCTTGTTCACTATTCAGGGCAGGCTAGGGCACACCTAGAAAGTACAGGGCCTCATGCCAAACTTTTGCATGACCCACTTTCCCTTGCATAAATCAGTGCCCAGATCTGTAAAGCAGACCCAAGACAAGACCTCTAATTCTGACCCCGGGTCAGGCCCTGTGACTACACCCCTACATCAGAATCCAAAATTAATACATTAATCAGAACCCAGATCGAACAAAAAATAGAAAAAACAGATAATAACACCACCTAGCTCCTGATTTCTCGTGTGTTCAGGCTCTGGCACACAATGTTGTTGCCAGTACCAGGACTTTGTATGTGCCACAGCACAGGCCTGCGTGGGCAAGGTGGCCAGCTGGTTCCCTGAACTATGGGCCCTGGTCACAACTATAGCCCATATAGATACACCACTGTCTTATCTACAGTGTATATGTATCAGTCATGGATAAAGCTTTAGGCTGAGGCCACACGTTGCGGATGTGGTTTTCCTGCAGTTTTTTTGTGGGGCCCTCCTTAGCATAGAATACAAATATGTGATACGTTACAGCCAGTCCACGCACTGTTCGGGGCTGCATTCAATCTCAGTACTATAGAGTGTATGGAGCCGGAAACAGATGGCTCCGTATACTATATAGTAGCTGAGCAGCATTACTGCAGCTCAGCTGTCATTGATGTCAATTGGAACTGAGCGGCACAACACCACAGCCAATATACAGTGTACAGAGCCATCTGTTCCTGAATCTGTATAGTACGGGGATCAGATATCTATGGTCTATCCTATGGATAGTCCATAAAAAAAATTCCTGGAAAAACCTGTTAATATGTTTTTTATTTGTTATTAGTAATCTGGTTTATAATTCAGGCTTTTATTCAGAATAGAATTACTGGGCTGCTACAAAGCTGCTTTATTCTTATGGCATAGTGCCAGTGTAGTTTTCAGCCGTGGTACAAGAGACAATCTGTTTGCTTGGCATGCACATCCACACAGCTGAGGGGTAAAGCCAAACTGGCAGTGGACTCAGAGCACAGACGGGGCAGGGAAACTTGGCAGTTCTCAAGATACTTTTTGTTGAACCATTTATTATCCCAATTCTTTATCATTGTCATTAGAGATGGAACCAGTAGTATGCAAACAAGCATCACTTCTATGGTGTAGTGGGTTATCCTACTACACTATGGGGCACTTGTCAGACCTCATTTATTACAGACATCACAATGGAAACATTTTCTGTAGTTTCCCTTTAATGTTGTTGACCTTTTACATGCATTAACGTATACATTTTTGGGGAATGATGAGAAGCTTGTCTGTACAGAACAAGTCATCATGGCGGTCTGGGCCCAAACAGAGAAGATATGGGACAAATACATACACTAATAAACTGTATGATCTTACAATCGTGCAGAGAAGTTGGGAAACCCAGTGATCAGCTGTTCTCTGTAGATGCAATATGGAGAACAGAGCTGGAAGCAGGTAGCCCTGTTTTCTGTGTAGGGCCAGGTACATGCCCAAAGGGGCACAGTCAACTACCACAAAATTGCAATCAATGATCTGGACCTGGGTTCCATTTCTCTTTTAGATTATATTAGATATTTTGCCAAATGCACAAAAACACATTTCTCTATTTCCCGTAGCTTGGATTGAAATACATTCCCAGTTGGTGAACATTTCATGGTGAGGAATGTAACTCTAGATACTTGTATAATACTGTATATAGCTGAGGTCAATGCTCCTGTTCTTGGATCATCTGTAGCCTGAGGTCAGGTAATGTCATTGTATCACCATACAGTTTATATGCAATTATACGATAGTAGCCATGGGTGCTGTAGCCTATAAAGTTTGTGTGTATGCAACATAGCAACTATTCGGTATCTGCAGTGTGATTTGTTTGCTACATAAGCTAACTATTTGGTGTGTTTAGTCTGGTCATACCCATATAGACAAACACTTTTATTGTGTCTGTATGATAGTGGTGTTAGTGATTGGTTATGGAAATATCAAGTTGTGGACAGAAGACTGTGATATTGTGGACACAAGAACCAGAGTATCCAATGGTAGGGTAATGACATAATAATGAGATATCATAGATAGAAGCTCTTTTAGGACTCCGTTCTATGAGCCATAGTTCTGCGGACACTTCCCAACTCCTAACCATCGATCCAATGGAGAAGTCCTACAATTCAGGTGCTGTCACTGAAAATTTGTTATGTTAGGACACTCATGAGGCATTATGTTGTGTGTGGAGGCACTAAGGGCTATAATGCAAAAGTGTAGATCAGGGCCTCTAGCGCCCCCCTCCCTCTTACCCTACATGCCCCTAGTGAGATGAGGCTGAATATACACTCAGACACTTGTCAGGTTCACTGGCTACTTTAGAAGGTTCATAGTAAAGACACAGTCACATTTGCTGTGTTCAGTGACAGCATCAGGATCACACAAAGTCCGCAGACACATCTGCCACAGTCCTGATTGATTTGGGGGAAGCACGCAAACCTCACGCAGTCTTTGCTACTACAAGCTATTGCCATGTGTCACACTGCTGGCTTTATACTCTTTAAGGCTTTCCGCAGTTGTCAAATGGACATGTCACAGGAAAACTCCCATATATAGAGACTTGACAGGAAACGTCACGCCATAGGGTGTGTAGGGTGTAGCCTGCTGAACCCAAACGATAGGCACGACATAGTTCTGTTTTTGGGGAAATGACCATGCTGCCTTACTTCCAGAGAATGCCAGAATATGAAGTAGTGCATTGACTTAGCAGTGGCTTTTAAAGAGGACCTCTCACCAGGTCCGAAAAGTCCAATAATTTGACAAGCGCTGTCACGTTAAGCATTTTGTTCATTCAAATTTGTGCAGCCATTCCAAGGATATAAACTCTTTTAGCGTTGACACATATTAGGGTATATTAGCCAAGTGGGTGATAAAACTGTGGCTTCTTCGGGGGTGGAGTCTCTGTTTGCTGTATGTCCTGTAGTGTTACCACCCACTTGACTACTATACCCTAATGCATTAACACTAAAAGTCTACAATCTCTGAAATAGTTGAACAGATTTTGATAAAACACCAAAATGTTCCTTTCAGATGTCATCCATTTCCCTTATTAGTTATCCAAAAAATATTCTCACCCCCAGATGAGCCCTTTAATTTTTCACTCTATTGTCTTTCCAAAGTTAAAAAGTCACAATAGCCCTTTCCTGAATTGTTACTATTGATGCTGCTCTGCAGACTATTTCTTCCAGTACAAAGCTACTTAACATCTCGACCTTTTACCTGATAACACAAACATTTGATAAGTAACCTCATGTCAATGTTATAAGCAAAGTGCGGATCGTTTTCTACGAAACTGAAATTACAGATTTATTTAGGAAAATCCTTTCAGGAAAGCAAATAGATGTTAATGTAAAGCAGCTCTGCAGAGAGTCATTATTCATCTATAGTAAACTGCACACCTATGTATAGTACATTACAGTGTGTCACTAGTATCGGAACATTTAACATTTGTTTAGGGGTAAAATCGGAATAAAGAAAAATTAGATATGGAGCTCACCGTTTTTATGAGATTTCCAATTCAAGGCGCACGACCCCAGCCTTTGGACTCAAGAAAGCCGCGAAGATGTATATCCAGTATTCAAGAGAGAAGGTCCGCAACACTTGAATCTTCTTTAAAATATAACTTTTAATCCATTACCGTAGTTAAAATAAAAAGTATAGACAGTGAAAAAGTCAGGAAAAAAACATGTTTTTTCCCAACTTTTTCACTGTTTATACTTTTTGTTTTAACTAATGGATTAAAAGTAACATTTTAAAGAAGATTCTAGTGTTGCGGACCTTCTCTCTTGAATACTGGATACATTTGTTTTGGGGTAGTTAACCAAAACTGAAATAGAAAAGAAAGCCTGTACCTGTACAGGGACATACAGTGTATTCTGCAGCCCTATATTATAGAGACACAGGACAAAGACACTCTATGTACCGCCATTATGGAGATATCTTCCCAAATTATGTCGATGATTAGTTGCATTTGTGTCACTTATTGGGTAAAGCGATGGCACCAGGATGTACTATGGAAAGTTGACATGCTGACAGAGGCAATGTTCTGCAGACATGTGGTTACTAGAGATGAGCAAGTACTGTTCGGATCAACCGATCCGAACAGCATGCACCATAGAAATTAATGGATTCACCTGGTACTTCCGCTTTGACGGCGGCCGGCCGCTTAACCCCCCGTGTGCCGGCTACGTCCATTCATTTCTATGCGAGCGTGTTGTTCGGATTGGCTGATCCGAACAGTACTCGCTCATCTCTAGTGGTTACAGATCAAGTATACACCATTGGGGCAATTGGATTCAAAACGGCAATGTCCTCCTAGGCCAAGATAATGAATTCTGCCACACTGCAACAATTCTTGAGGAATATGACATAGAGTTGAAGGTGGTCACTTGACCTCCAAATTTTCAAGATCTCATTCAAGTTGGACATACTGGAAATCATCTTACTCATGGAGGCCTCACCTCACAATTTACAGGATTTATCTGCTCTTAGCACGTGATAGATACCACAGGCGCCATCAGAGGTTTTGAGTCTATGCCTGGATAGGTCAGAGCTGTTTTGGCATCATGAAAGGAGCACACAATATTAGGCAGGTGGTTTTACTATTATGACTAATCATAGTATGTAGAAAAACCATTATTTACAGACGCATGCTTCAGTCTGTGTAGGATGGCGTTACGCTTTAAGAAGCATCAAACACTAGAAACAGAAAACCACATCTTAAGCTGTGTGCTGATTTACTGAACCCAAGTACGTATATACCTTACCGACAATTACAGTGTGGCTTTCTATTCCTGTTTAGCAATACAAGGCAAGCATTTCATTTCCATTTTACAGCGGTATTATATAGTTCATGTTTCTTTTCTTTGTGCTTGTGTATTCCTACTACACTGCAGTGACTTTGGCTCTCGTCTATAGTGCTGATACTGGTGGAACATGAACAATAACTTGCCAAAATAGTCGATATATGGAATGGAATGTATATGGAAATATGTATGAAGAATAGTGATAGTGATACATTTAATGATTTAATAAAGTACAATGAGATTATGCAAGTGTAGCCTCCTGTTTTCTGTAAACAGTGGATATGGCACCTACAATTATAACTCGAATTCTGTATGTGAAGCGGTTTTTACACTTCCTTTATGTTCTACCTTCAGCATACACTCATGTGTAGGGCCCCATTCACCAGTGTCTTTTGTGAGCATATTTATTTTGTCTTTGCATAGAATAACATTAGAGGGGTACTGTAAAAAATGTATATGTTGTTGTTTTTTTTTTTTCTTGTGGGTTCCTATGAGCCTTTGGTCTGAGGCTTCAACTGGATGTGTGTGCCAAGACATTCTTCCACTGCATACATTTGGTATTCATTCCCAGCATGGCCCTGTTCTCATTCCAAGTCCCCAGCATACCTCCCTTCTTTATATCCCTCCTCTCTCTGCTAATCTTACCCAATCATTGGCACAACGCCCTTGTTCAGAATTCACATGAGTTTTTCAATGCAGCATGGGCTATGACTTCTTTTTTTCTTACAGTTTCCCGCCCCTTTAATATGAGTGTACTCATACAGTGACACTCAAGAGGGGAAACACAGAACACATACATTCACATTAAAGGGGTTTTCTGTGATTAAAATATTAATAACCTATCCTGAGACCCGGGACCTACACGGACCAGCTGAACAAAGCGGCAGCTGTGCTCACAGACCAGTGACGTCATACTCATCTGTCACTTGGCCTGCTTGTAGCTCTTTCCTTTTTAGTTGAATAGGGCTGAGATGCAATACTGAGCACAAACACCATACAAGGTAAAGTGCTATCACTGAGGAGGCCACAACACTGGTCGCAACGCTGTAGCCTTGTCAATCATCTGATTGATACGGGTACCAGGTGTTGGACGCCCACAATCTCATATTGATGGTCTATCCTAAGGATGTGACATCAATATCTCAGTCCCAGAAAACTCCTTTAGGCCGGGGCCCCACGGGCCAGAAAAGCTGCGATTTTCCCGCGGTGAAAACTCGTGAGGTACTGGTAGTGATTTCTAAGATCAATGAAAGCCTAAATATATGAAGCAATCACAGGCAATGAATCAGTGTCAGGGCCTGGTTTATATACCTGCCTCAGTCCTGGATTGGATACTGAGCCGGCACTCTGATAATAGTCTCTGTGTCTCAAAGTTCTGACTGAGCAGACCTTGCCAAAGTTTGGTCTGGATAACACCACAAAGTCAGTTCCACATCTTGTCTTGCATCTGCCTTTCACTATATTATATGGGAGACAGAGACTGAAAGAATAAGCATCCTGATCTTGCCATGGACTTACGATTGATTCAGCCGCAGAACTCACAGCACGAGACACTCTATTGGAAAGGCTCATTGATATGAGGCTATTCCATGAGTAAAAGCCAAGTCCCCGAAGGGGGAGATGGAAATCCACCTTAAATTCCTCCCCACTTTCAGCCTGTGAACAGGCCCGAAAACGATGGTCATTCACAATGCTGTACATCATCTATACCAGCACTGCTGCAATGAAGGAACAATTGCTAATGGGTAGAGAACCTGGAACATACTGTATATATTGTGATTCCTAACAATGCTCTACAAATATCTGTTATACATTGAGAAAACCCACATGAGCCATATTACTCATGGCATCATTTATCCCGCCCTCGCACATGACATTGACAACACCAATCCAATTTTAGCAAAATACTGCATAGTCATATCCTTTTTAAGTACATTGCTTTCCAAAACTGAGTGACAGTTCTCAAATATATGGAAGTAGACTTCATGGTGTATGACTGAGACTATGAATCACAATATAACGGATATATTGCTCCTTACTAGAAACAGCTCCAAATGGCCCATCACCCAAGGAGTCCAATAACTCCATAAGGGATAACTAGGACACAGCTACCTATAGGTGGTAAGATTCATCCAAATAGTTTCCAGATAATATTGTATTTCCTTTACTGCTAGCAAAATCAATTTCACTTGGACTCACAATTTGGTAGAAGTTGTGTGATGGCCATTCTGCGGTGATAAACTGCAGCAAAGAAATGAACCATTGTTAAAGGGATTGTTTCAACCCAGTCTTTTTGCGCTCATCTGCTCGCCGTATCCCCAGGCCCTCAGCAAACAGATGATTTTGACCATTTCACTCATAAGCTGAATGACTAGTGATGTAATTCTTTCCTTTATGACCCAATAGAGCATATGGACAGGGGTTGCCTTGATGAGAGAGCCCTCTTAGTCTGCTGTATGTATTATCTGTGGGCAGCTTTATAGGGGTTCTCATCACCCTATACTTTATGTTATATGGATGTACAGCAGTGCTGTAGGGTGCAGAGGCAGCAGAACAAACCCACCTCCCACAATGTGAAGGTGTAATAAACCTTGTCATCATGGTACAGTATATAGACTATGTATATACAGTGTCATATGCTGTATGGCAGAATATGAAGCTGTTCTTTTGTAGACTTCATGTACTCTGAATTATGCCCCTTCTTTGTATTTTGCACATTTGCGAATGTAATAAAATATGCAGTGTCAGCATTTCTCTTATTTAGTTTTTGGTAAGTTTCCATTTGTCTTCGTTTATTTAATGTATTTACGTACTTGCATCTGCCATTGCAGTCTTTCTAACCTGATGTGACCTGTTCATTTCTGCTTCAGTCAACACATGTATAGTGACCTGTAGCAAAGCAGGAAATGACCGCTGGTGATAATGTACAGGAATACCAGAACACTCTCATCAATGCTGAGTGCAGAGAACCCAACAGAACGTCTACACCACAATATATTACATAACAAGGCACGTTCATAACCATGGAGATTTCCACCTAATTCAATTTTGATTTTGTTTAGTGCTTTGTCGTGTGATTCTAATATAATCATGAGAAGAAAGTGTCCTGGGATTATACACAGTGGAGCAAGTTTATTAAACCCAGCACTCATGAATACTGCCTCCAAAAAGTCACAAAATAGGGTTTTTCTTAAATGGATGCAAACCAGATTTATCAAATGCAACTTTTTAAAAAGTGGCATAATTTGTTGCAATCTTACTTTAGTAGGGGTCTGTATAGAGAGTGGAATACCATCTGAGTGCAAGTGTTAGGGCTAGTTCACACAGGATTCGGATTCCGCGTGTACACATCTATCGCGGCTGCCGCGACGGGATGCTAGTGCAGTGCAGCGTCATTCCGTGATGGATTAGGCCCAAATGAATGGGCCAGAGCCTCGCGCCGCGGATGCCGCGGCTGATTCAGTCGCAGAATCCGCGGCAAGATAGCTTGCTTCTTTTTTCCGCTACTAGCTAGCGGAAAAAAGAAGTGAGCGGCTTCCATTGAAGTCAATGGGAGCAGTGGATTTTGAGGCGGATTCCGCCTCAAAATTAATTGCCAACTTGCCCCGTGTGAACTAGCCCTTAGACATGGAAGAATCCAGTATCAATAATGCACAAAGCTTGTAAAAACCTAAATGATAAGTAAAGCATGGGGACACAATATATCTCTGACCTCTGCGTCACACTGCACCAGGAAAGCTCCATGTGGATATGTTAAAGGTATCCACAGGGCACCATTCAACCAACGGAGTGTTCTTTTAGCCTCTGTTGGCCTAGTATATATATCTTTATTTTAACTTTGTTGGAAAGTACAGCAGACTAAAAAAAATTATGCCATGCATTATACTTTTTTTTTTTTTTACATTAGCAGTCAGTGGGCGAATTGTCACTATATGCTCACTATAGGAGATCCCACATCTACTTTAATATGGCACCAGAATCGCAGTTCTAGGTGATATGAAATTATCCAGAATCCGATCTGTTTTGCAAATACTGTTAAATGTAGTGTTTTTGCAACGTAGGGCCCCAGCGTATCACATTGAAAGCAATAGGGAAAAAAGCCTCCTATTGATTTCGATGTGTATGCCGACACCCATTCAAGTCAATGGGAGCTAGTTTTTAGGTGCTCATTTTGAACGAGTTTTACGTTCAGAATGAGCGGAGCGTAACTCCGTGTGAAGGCTCCCTTAGACTCTCCTATGAGGATTGTAAAAATAACAGACCTGCACTAGCCTCATAGTAGAAATACTGGCTAGGCCAGTGGTTCACCAGCAAGATAGCAACCTAAGTGTATTTGTTTGGGCACATACAATTTCAGTATTGTTAGCAGGGCATTCTTATTGATGCGATGGAATGTGCAGCCGATAACCTGTGATTTTTGTGCCAACATTAAAGATGTGATCAAAAACAAACAATTGCCAAGTATTGATGGCACAATCTTCTAGGAAAAGTAATATAGAAAGATTTTCATACATGCATTTCAGGTGTAATCCCCCAGGTTTACTATAGGGGAACACTGTAGCACACTGTGATACACTGCTGTATACCATCCATTATCTATGTGAATAGATCTATTGAGGAAATGCTATTTCCACTATTTCCCTACAGTTTTGGCCTCACATTAACCCAGAGTAATTGTGAGATGATGTGGGTTTAGTAGACACAAACAGTACAATGTGTGGGTGGTTTTATGGCAGTCAGTAATGTCTTAACTGCGGAGTGGGAGTCTGCACTATAATTCGCTATAATTATATTATATAATGGTCCTTTTTGGTAGATTGCAAAGGGTGCTTCCTTTTTTTACCCTCTTTGTTTACATGGAGACTGTAGATTTTAGTAAAATTCCATTAGGTTTAGATGTTATGTGAAAAATGTTAGGGAATGTGCTGAAAACACACGAGAAGTGGCATAAAAAAGATCTTTTGTCAGGCTAAATCAGCTGTAGATCACATCGAATAAACAGGAAATATTTGTGAGAAATGGTTTTACATTATTGGTATTTAATCCACATCAGACAAGCAGAGAACAAGCATGGATTTGGGGGGGTTGATGAACAAAAGTCTGTATTTTTCCTAATCCTGGTCTCAGCTACAGTCAAGGTCAGGTTGTGCCTGTCTACTACTATACCCCTGCAGCCTGTGAGCACCAATGATGGTAATAAATTCAATTAAAGTGAATGGGGCTATTTACATACATTTTGACGGTCCGTTATATGATATTCTTGTCCGTATTCACAGACTCCTCCATGCACTCGAATGTATGGTGGATCTGTGTAAACAGGTGTCCTTTGGGTACAAGATGAGCAGAAAAAATTTACATTTTTCACAGCCATTTGGAACTTCGGTCATGTGACTGTAGCCTTAGGCTGGTGGAGAGGGTGTCACTGCAAATAGCTGTATCACAAATTGTATACCACATAGAACTGCAGCCCACACTCTCCACTGTGTCTTCTCCTGTCTCTACTTTATCACACAGAGAGAATCTCAGCTTTAATATGACACCAGAATCGCAGTACTAGGAGGTATATAGCCTGACATACAGCTATATGAAGTGATTTCCTCCTGTTCTGCTTCACCAAAATCCCGGCCTTCAATGAGGCTTGTAGGAATAAAATACCTGCACTAGGCCAGTAGTTTCCAAACATAAGTATAGTTGTTTGGGCACATACAACGGAGCACATTCTTACTTATATGAGGGGATGAGCTGCTGACAACCAATGACTTTTATGCAAACAAATCACTGCTAGGTATTGATAGCACTGCCCCAGCAGTTGTGCAACCATCATTCGATAATGGCAAATCATGGTGAGAAAACCCCTTTAAGAATAACATCCTTTTCATCCCCCCCCCTCTTTTACTCCTCTTCCTTGGTGAATCCACATAACGACATCAAGACTACTATTGTTAATTTGAAACCTCTTTCTTATCATCCATTATTTTCGCTGGTGATTGTATTCTCCTGTCTTTTTCATATATATTTACTTATTTGCACTGTTACTCACAGTTGTATTTTCTGCAAACTTTCAAAGTTGTATAATTTTTAAAAAAATGTTCAATAAAACTTGAACAAAAAAAACCAAACCCTATGTAAATGTATACATTTCCCTTTGTATCTTTAGTAATACTATACTATTGCTTTATAGTAATGGTAAGGGGTTGACCTTTGCAAGTTTCAATGATCACTTATTATGAGACAGGCCTGGCACATGATAATACTATGGTACAACATATAATTAGGATTTTTACAGCAGAGGTGTTAATTGAGCTTCATATACTAGCGTCAGTCTTCTGCTATGAATATATACAGCACATATAAGTATAGACTTATTATTTCTGAGCTGCTCTGCTTCACCCTCTTACTACCTATCTATAACTACCTTCTGCATCTATAATGCAGCAGATTTTTTTTTTCATTTCTATCAGCTTTTCCAGAACAATAACATTTTGATATTCTCATTGATGTAGGTATCTGAGGGTTTGCTTTTTGTGGATGAGTTGTATTTTTCAACAACACCATTTTTTTTGGGGAAAAAAAAGCAATTCTGTAATATTTTTTGTCCAGAAAAGTTAAAATATTGGGGGGAATTTATTAAGATTGGCGTTCTATAGGCCAGTCGTAATGAATTTCCTGACTGGCGTGAGATGAGAGGCTTAATACATTAGGCACACTCCTGTGTGCCAGAATACTGCAGTGCATATCAGCTAGGAACTGGCGTAGATTTCGGGTATAACTCACCCCAGCTTTCTGAAATAAGTTATAGTAAATTTGTTGGGTTGAGACTTCCCCCTTGGCCTGTTTTGCTCTCTCTCATGCTTACTTTCACACAAAAGTGGCAGCCAGGGTGCAGGAAATATGATGTGGTTATCTTTGATGCAAGAAAGGGCCTATACTCTTGTAATATACTAGAAAAAAAACCTGTTATTTTGTTGGTGTGCCATTTATGCAGTATGGCAGCCACATCCTGCTGATGGCGTTGCATGTAGTGCGGTAAAATCTACCATGTATATCATGGACTTCTGACACATAGACCAATAGTCATTAATTTACAGTATATGGCTGCAGCAGATTAAAAAGTGAAAAAATAGCAACGCCTAAAGACAAATGCTGCCAAAGTTATCTTATAGCTCGAATCACATCTGCGTTCGGGTCATTCCGTTCCGCTCTCCGCATGAAAAATGCGTGGAGAAAAGAGCACTTTTTTCATCACATTTTCCATACAGAAACCACACGGACCTCATTATAGTCTATGGGATCCGCGGGTTTCCTAAGGTAACTGCTTTTTTATGCAGACTAGGTTTCCATTTGGGGGGTCCGCTTGAGGAAAACCCATGCGCAGATGTGAACCGGGCCTTAGAATTGTGTTCTGTTGGGCCCACTATAACATTCTGTTTGGTCAGTCAGAACCTGTATACCATTGCTAATGATACTTGTTACATGTTAAGGGTGTGTGCTCAAAATATTTGCCCTTTTAATGCTACCTACAATTTAGTCCTGAAATAAACACAATAGACAGACATGACTAAAGAAAAACTAGAAGGACAAAACAAGGCAAGAATGTCTGGGTGGAAACTACAGTTACGTGCAAATAATGACACATTTTAGCACCTTGTCATTGTCTTCATGTAATTGCAGGTTTTACTTTTGCGAGTCTTCACATGTTATTTATTACATAAACAATTTCCTTAGTCGGTATTTTCCAACAACATTTCGGAGTCTTCTAGCAGATAAAATGACATGGACATCCCGCTATATCGTCTTTATTCTAGATAAAGCAATGCTGGTGTAAACATTATATTATGGAATAGCTATTTTTGCAATATATCTCATCTCTACCAGAGCGGAAACTTACGTAAGATGTAGAATACAAAGTATCTAGAGCTGGAATTTGTAAATCATAATAGATAGTGTACAGAGTGCCTGTGGCTACATAATACGTGGCTCGGTAATGGGTCCATTTATGTAGCATGGTCAGATGCATTGTCTGATATCAGATGAAATACTGCAGTATGTATATGAGGGTGTGGAATCGCCTTCAGGGTGTTGTAAAATAGTTTTATAAGTTTGAGCATGTTTTCCTTGAGCTGGTATTACAAGGGATCGAAAAAGGTTGCAGCAATGTGACATACTGTATTGTTGTAGGCAGGTAATAGCCACGCGGCATCGCTGTACAGTTTCATGCACACGTCCGAGGGTCCATTCTGTTGAAAATAGAGCAGGTCCTATTGTGCTCTGTTTCATCTGAACAGAACAGATCGGAAGCCCCCATAGAGGGAAGTTCATAACAAAATGCACACGGATGTCACTCTGAGTATCACCCGACTGCATTCTGCTGCAAAATGGGCTCCAACTTGGATGCACACTCGGTTGTGTGCATGCGGTCTAAAGATGCATGTAGGGTTGTGTCACAAAAAGGGAGCAGTTGGTTCTCCTTACACCTCATGCACACTTAGGGTGCATTCACACTACGGAACGCCAGCGTGTATCACAGCCGTACACGCCGGCGTTACAGCAGGGCTGCCGGACACTTCCCATTCATTTCTATGGGAGCCGGCATGCGAGCCTCCCCATAGAAATGAATGGGCTGCTTCTTTCACTGCGAGCAGTCCCATTGAAGTGAATGGGAAGTGCCGGCGTATATGGCAAGCTCTGCTCATGCCGAGCCGTACACGCCGGCACTTCCCATTCACTTCAATGGGACTGCTCACAGTGAAAGAAGCAGCCCATTCATTTCTATGGGGAGTGCTCGTATGCCGGCTCCCATAGAAATGAATGGAGCTGCTTTTATACGCCGCTTATTCTGAACGTGATTTACGTTCAGAATAAGCTTCAGGAAACGTAGTGTGAATGCACCCTTACATTATAAGAACGGATATTAAAAACAGATAAGACACTTCATTTTTAATGTCTGTTTTCCTTCCATTTGTAACATATTTTTCATTCATTTCCCAGCCATCTGGCCGTTTTTCACGTCCGTTTGTCATTTTTGTTAACAGTTTGTTAATAAAAAGAGATGAACTTCATTCTTTTTTTTTTTACGGCTGAGTAGCCATCAGAGATGAGCGAACAGTAAAATGTTCGATATTCGTTACGAGTAGCCCCTCAATGTTTGACTACTCGAATCGAATATCGAATCCTATTATAGTCTATGGGGGGGGAAATGCTCGTTTCAGGGGTAGGCAACATTCGATCAAATTACACTTACCAAGTCCACGAGTGAGGGTCAGGCTGGATCCTCCGAGAAGTCTTCTCCTTGCAGCGTCCCCGCGGCATCTTCCGGCTCTTCATTCACTCTGCCAGGCATCGGACCTGGGCAGAGCCGACTGCGCATGCCCCCACTACAAGAAAATGTATACCTATTTGATCAAATACTACTCGCTCATCTCTAGTAGCCATCACTCTGGTACAACTGCTATTTGACAGACATTAAAAACCAACCTATTGACTTTTATTGGGCCCATCAGGCCTTGAAAACGGCCAGAAATAGAACGTCCTATTTTTTTGAAGGTTGTTAATAAAAAAAAAAAAAGACATGTGAATACATCCATAGGCTTTTATTGTTCCAAAACCGGTTGTGTGACATCTGTTAAAAAAAGCGCCATAATACGCTTGTTTTGTCACTGTAGTGTGCATGAGGTCTTCGGCTGAAGCTCCACGTTGCATAAACGCAGCTTTTTTTGTTGCAGATTTAGCTGCAGTGTTTTGAGCCAAAGCCAGGAGTGGATTGAGAAGAAAGTAGAAGTATAACAACTGTCTAAAAAAGTGCAGCAAAATCTGCAACAAAAAAAAGCTGCATTTCTGCAACGTGGGGCCTCAGCATTAAATGGATTCTACCATTAAAAACCTTTTTTATTGTTGACACGACGGAATAGCCTTAAGAAAGGCTATTCTTCTCCTACCTTTAGATGTTTTCTCTGCCCCGTTGTTCTGGTAAAAATCCTGTTTTTCGCCAGTATGCAAATGAGTTCTCTCACAGCACTGGGGGTGGACCCCAGCGCTCAAACAGCATTGCGGGCGTCCCCAATGCTGCGAGATAACTCTCCAGTGATGCCTCTATCTTCTTCAGGAACGGGGTCTTCACGCGTCTTCTAGGCTTCAAACTTCTAGGCTTCGGGCCTAGGGCAAAGCCGACTGCGCATTCCCGCCGACCACAAGAAAATGGCCATTTACACAGTATTGTAAGCGGCCATTCAGAGTAAAAAGAACAAGTCTTCTCACTAAATGATGGTGATGGTGTGAGGGGGGGTCCAGAATGGGAACCAAAGAGCGTGATAGCACAATATCACTAGAAAGACCACTTCTGGTTGTGGTGCACCAAAATAAAAAAAAATAAAAAAAAACTGTTCTGTGTGTTCTCAGACCTGCCTTATCTTCCATTGAAGTAAAAACATGACATCGAAAATGCTTCTGTATACAGCATGTTATAGAGAAGGGGCTGAACGGAGTGATATAGTTTTTTGTTGCAAAATATTCAGTATAATATAAAAATGTGGTTCAGTGTGACACTACATCTTTTAAGGCCAAGGCCCCACATTGTTGAAAAGCAGCATCTTCCTTGCTGCGGAAACTCAGCGAAAAAAAACCTCAGCATTTTACAGTACCAGGAAAGTAAATGGGATTCAGACTAATTCCATCCAGACAGATTTTGTAAAAGCACATGTCAGACTAAAATAAACAAACATACTAGTGAGAACAGAGGTGCCCTCACCTGTGTGTATGCAAAACCGCGATTCTGTACACAGCATGTATGCTGCCGTAACCTCAGAGGGTAAACAGGGAAATTCTGTTCATGTAGTATTGATGCTATCTGTAATACTAAGGCGACCTGCACATTACTGTCACCGGCCATGATTGATTAACACGGGCAGCAAATGAATGTCATCCATGTGCTGCCATGCTTCTGAGGCCCCATTCTTTGGGGCCAGTGAGCACAACCGCAAAACTGTACAGAAATAGGACCTGTCCTGAGTTTTGATCACAGCTCCATACACCAGATTGTGTAAATAGGTGGTTTTGTGTATAGGCCATAGAAATGAACAGGTCAGTGTGCTAGTCATGAAAAACACAGTTAGCACACTGGCAATGCACGTGCTTATCTACATGAGACCTATGTGTTTATTAAGGTCCCTTTAAGACTATGTGCACATGACAAAAATGATACCAATAATTTTGGAGGGAATTCATCATTCCAGTTGGCACATAGGGATATTTAGGTGCAAGTTTTGCATCAAAATCCAGACCAAAAACTCTGTGTGAACTCAGCTTTACTGAGCTGTTACTAGAGAAAGTCCGTACATAGTTGTATAGTGAATATGCAGAGCTGAAGATTTACCAAAGGGAAGGGGGTGTCATATCAAATGGCTGTATCTTTTTTAAACCACTTCTAAAAATATCTCTAGTATCACAAGAAAGTGGAAATTCTCATTGAAGATTAAACCTGAGAGATCGCTAGTTACAAAACACAGTTGTGAATGTGAAGTTAATATGTGCAGTTCATGCTACATACAGTCCTATGAAAAAGTTTGGGCACCCCTATTAATCTTAATCATTTTTAGTTCTAAATATTTTGGTGTTTGCAACAGCCATTTCAGTTTGATATATCTAATAACTGATGGACACAGTAATATTTCAGGATTGAAATGAGGTTTATTGTACTAACAGAAAATGTGCAATATGCATTAAACCAAAATTTGACCGGTGCAAAAATATGGGCACCTCAACAGAAAACTGACATTAATATTTAGTAGATCCTCCTTTTGCAAAGATAACAGCCTCTAGTCGCTTCCTGTAGCTTTTAATCAGTTCCTGGATCCTGGATGAAGGTATTTTGGACCATTTCTTTCTACAAAACAATTCAAGTTCAGTTAAGTTTGATGGTCGCCGAACATGGACAGCCCGCTCTCAAATGATCTGAAAACAAAGATTGTTCAACATAGTTGTTCAGGGGAAGGATACAAAACGTTGTCTCAGAGATTTAACCTGTCAGTTTCCACTGTGAGGAACATAGTAAGGAAATGGAAGACCACAGGGACAGTTCTTGTTAAGCCCAGAAGTGGCAGGCCAAGAAAAATATCAGAAAGTCAGAGAAGAAGAATGGTGAGAACAGTCAAGGCAATCCACAGACCACCTCCAAAGAGCTGCAGCATCATCTTGCTGCAGATGGTGTCACTGTGCATCAGTCAGCAATACAGCGCACTTTGCACAAGGAGAAGCTGTATGGGAGAGTGATGAGAAAGAAGCCGTTTCTGCACGTACGCCACAAATAGAGTTGCCTGAGGTATGCAAAAGCACATTTGGAGAAGCCAATTTCATTTTGGAAACAAAGATTGAGTTGTTTGGTTATAAAAAAAGGCGTTATGCATGGCGTCCAAAAAGAAACAGCATTCCAAGAAAAGCACATGCTACCCACTGTAAAATTTGGTGGAAGTTCCATCATGCTTTGGGGCTGTGTAGCCAATGCCGGCACCGGGAATCTTGTTAAAGTTGAGGGTCGCATGGATTCCACTCAGTATCAGCAGATTCTTGAGAATAATGTTCAAGAATCAGTGACGAAGTTGAAGTTACGCTGGGGATAGATATTTCAGCAAGACAATGATCCAAAACACCGCTCCAAATCCTCAGGCATTCATGCAGAGGAACGATTACAATGTTCTGGAATGGCCATCCCAGTCCCCAGACCTGAATATCATTGAACATCTGTGGGATGATTTGAAGCGGGCTGTCCATGCTCGGCGACCATCTAACTTAACTGAACTTGAATTGTTTGTCCAAAATACCTTTATCCAGGATCCAGGAACTGATTAAAAGCTACAGGAAGCGACTAGAGGCTGTTATCTTTGCAAAAGGAGGATCTACTAAATATTAATGTCACTTTTCTGTTGAGGTGCCCATACTTTTGCACCGGTCAAATTTTGGTTTAATGCATATTGCACATTTTCTGTTAGTACAATAAACCTCATTTCAATCCTGAAATATTACTGTGTCCATCAGTTATTAGATATATCAAACTGAAATGGCTGTTGCAAATACCAAAATATTTAGAACTAAAAATGATTAAGATTAATAGGGGTGCCCAAACTTTTTCATAGGACTGTATAAAATCACATTCCAGACAGTGTTTTTAGCTAGTGATATCTCTAATTCTTTTACAGCCATCACTACAGTCTTGAATCTCAGCATTCTTATGGTACAAGAACTGTGGAAAATGATAAACACTTACTGGTAATTGAATTTTCCAGAACCCATGACAGCACAGAGATAATGGACGATGCTGTCGTGGGTGAAGGGAAAAATAGTCAGTTTAATGAGTCTGAGTCTGAAGTTTGGTTTACTGACTCCACAGACAGTCCAGAAATAATGAGCATGATGTTATCCCAGAACAGAGGTTAAAGGGATTCTACCACTAAATAGCTATTTTTTTCTGCTTTAGATGTCGGAATAACCTTTAGAAAGACTATTTGTCTCTTACCTTTAGACGTGGTCTCCGCGACGGCATTCCTTAGAAATCCCAATTTTTACCGGTTTGCTAATGAGTTCTCTAGCAGCAATGGGGGCAGGCCCCAGCGCTCAAACGGCGATGGGGGCGTCCCCACTGCTGCCCGAGAACTCTCTCCAGCGACGCCTCCATCTTCAGCTGCATCCTCCCCTTCTCTCGTCGTCTTCCTTCTGCGTCAGCTCTGACGCCTGCGCAGTCGGCTCTGCCAGCGAGACACTAGTAGAGCCAACTGCGCATGCCAGCCGGTGGCCATATTTTGTTCAGCGTAGACTTAGAAGAGCGTAATGGCCGCCGGCCGGCATGCGCAGTTGGCTCTATTAGTGAATATGGAGGCATCGCTGGAGAGAGTTCTCTGGCAGCAGTGGAGACGCCCCCATCGCCGTTTGAGTGCTGGGGCCCGCCCCCATTGCTGCGAGATAACTCATTTGCATATCGGTAAAAAACGGTGTTTCTAAGGAACGGTGGCACGGAGACCATGTCTAAAGGTAAGAGACAAATAGCCTTTCTAAAGGCTATTCCAACGTCTAAAGCACAAAAAATACATATTTAGTGGTAGAATCCCTTTAATAAACAGCAATGTCACATCACAGGCATCATAATGCAACACAGGGTAAGTTCACAGGCTGGATTTTGACGTGGAGGCCGCCTAAGAATCCCCTGCAAAAAAAACGGCTAGCCGCGACTGGATGCATCGGCATCCAGTCATGGCATTCCGCTCTGGATTAGGCCCAAATGAATGGGCCTAGTCGGGAGGGAGTGTGTTCGCGCTGCAGACGCTGTGGCGGATTCCACGGCAAGAAAGGGCAGGTCGCTTCTTTTTTCTGCGAGCGGCACAAAACTGCTAGCGGAAAAAAGAAGTGAACGGCTCCCATTGAAGTCAATGGGAGGAGTTTTTTTGAGCTGGATTCTGACACTGATTCCGCGTCAAAATCCGGCTTAAAAAACTCCCATGTGAACTTACCTTAATACAGCACATAAGGAAAATTCACCTTGTGTTATTACAGTACTGAGTTATAGAGAATCTGTTACCAGATCCCAGCATATCAACCCTGACCAAGGAAATTAGCTTGGAGTAACGAAAAGTTAAAAAGTTATCACTTACCTCTTTTGGGCAATGACAATGCCCTCATTGCTTCAGGCAGCTCAATTGCATATTGACAAACGCATATCTGATAAACATTTTTTACGTCCATTTAGAACATCTGTCTAATTGATGCAAAAAACGGACACAAAGGGATGCAAACTGGTGGTCATCTGTTTACATAGACACAAAAACATAGTATACCATACTTTTGTGACCGTACAAAAAAGCAGACAGAAATGGATGTCTTTTTAACCTTTATGTCTACTTAAATGGATGACCATCAGTTTGTATCATTTAGGCCCTGTTTACATCTGCATTCGGGTTTCCGTTCAGGTGGTTACCTTAGGAAACCGGCGGACCTCATAGACTATAATGGGGTACGTGTGAGTTCCACTCGGTTTCTGCACGAAAAATGCGGAGAGTAAAATGCTGCTTGCAGGACTTTTCTCTCTGCATTTTTCCTGTGGAGAGGGGAACGGATTGGCCCAAACACAGATGTGATCCGGGCTTCAAATGGATGTTCTAAGTGTGGTCTGAACAGAGCCATATCTATGTAACAGAGGCACCAATTCACAAGGGGCAAACACCACTTGATTCAGGTGAAGCTAAACTATCTACGGGTCCATTCACACGGCACATACAGCTCCATACTACATTTAATATGGGGGAAATTTATTAGGATGGACATTCTGTATACCAGTCAAAAAGGGAACTTGTCAGGGTGCAGCATGTCTAACCCCCTGTGTCTACTTAAGATAAATCTGTACATGCCCATTGAAGATTTTCAGAGCTCATCACTTGACTTTTAGGGTCCATTCACACGGAGGAACAGAAAAAGGAACCCATTGAAGTCAATGGGAGGCTTTTTTTTCAGCGCTGAAATTCCACACCAAATTCCTCACCATTTTCCTCTACCATGTTCACCCTTCTGCTAACGTACAGGCTTCAGTGGCAATTTCATCTCCAACTATATGAGCAGCTTGCAGTGTGGCCAGCGCAGTCAGTCAGGATAATACAGCACAGGAATTTACGAAAAGAAGTGAAATGTAGGACGCTTTCAAAACCGATAGTGGCATATTTTATTCATCCAAGGGGGCCTCATTTTTGGGAGGCATCATAGAACAGTCATTGCTCTGTCTCAGGGCCGCCATCAGGAATTTTGGGGCACCATACAGCCTAAGTGTCTGGGCCCCCCCCATTTTAAAACTACTTTATTTTGCGACATACCAATTATGTATTACATTTCCCTTTATTTAGCAGCATTACAAGGCTTAATCAGATTCTATTTGCAGGTAAAATCTGCTACGTGTGACAGCGCCTATAGAGAGCCAACACCATCTATAAGAGCCCTCCTAATAAATCCTCAGGGCTTTTTCACATTGCGTTTTTGGCCTCCCTTGTCGGGATACGTTGGTAACCAGTCAGAATCAGCTGTCAACTTATCCCTGCACAAAGAACTGGCCATTAAAAAAAAAGGGGGGCCTGCAGTTCTCTGTGCAGGGATAAGTGGGTAGCTGATTGTGACTGGTTACCAACATATCCCGGCAAGGGAGGCCAAAAACGCAATGTGAACACTCCTTTAAAGTGAAAGTCCCACCCTCAAACAGGCTGCTATGCTAGTAGCATAGCCTACATCATTATTAATACAAAGCACACATACCTTTGGAGGTATTGTATGCTTTGTAGTTCTCCAGCTAAAAACTTATATATTATATATTATTGCCCCAGTTCCCTCTCCGCAGTGCCGCACACCCGATGCCCCAACAATCCCCCCCTCCCCCGTCCACCTTCTAACATCTTTCCATTGCCCCCTGTACCCATACCTCCCAACCTTTGAAGAACCAAAAGAGGGATAAAATGTGCGGCGCGCCGCGGCAAATTTAGCCTCACCCAACTTTTATGTTGATCCCGCCCATTCTCATTAATTTTTCATGTGCCCGCACACAGTATAATCCTCCTACAGTCACCCATAAATTATATGTCCCCCCTCTATCTCTCCCCCAGCTTCATATACACCCTTCATCTGCCCCCAGTTTCATGTCTCCCCCTCCATTTCTGCCCCCAGTTTTATGTCCCCTCCATCTCTGTCTCCAGTTTCATGTCCCCACATCTCTGCCCCCAGATTCATGTCCCCTCCATCTCTGCCCCCAGATTCATGGTCTCCACATCTCTGCCTCCAGATTCATGTCCCTGCATCTCTGCCCCCAGATTCATGTCCTCTCTATATCTGCCCCCAGATTCATGTCCTCTCCATCTCTGCCCCCAGATTCATGTCCTCTCCATCTCTGCCCCCAGATTCATGTCCCCTCCATCTCTGCCCCCAGATTCATGTCCCCTCATCTCTGCCCCCAGATTCATGTCCCTCCATCTCTGCCCCCAGTGTCATGCCGTCCTCTCCTTCATCTGCCCCCAGTGTCACGTTCCACCTCAGTGTACTGTACACATTACACTTACCTTCTCCTCGTTCACTCGCCGCGGCTGCTCTCTGCGCGCCTCTCTCTCACACAGTTGTAGACGTGATGTGACGTCATCACATCGCGTCTACACAGTGACTAGTGTACACGCAGCAGCAAAGCAAGGAGCTGAACTGTGTCAGCTCCTTGCCGTAGCCCGCGTATGTGTTCAACTCAGATCTGCATCCTCTGGACGCAGATCTGGGTTGAAATCGGACATACAATGACTGCTGTGGGTGCCAGGGGGCCGGCACACGCTGGCGGGCCAAAACCGGGCCCCCTCCATTTTTCAATTTGGCCGGGCCCCTGACGCCAGTAGCAGTAATACTGGCCTATCGGCAGCCCTGCTCTTTCTACAGATTTGAGATTGTCTATGAGATTTGTTCATATTAAAATTAATTCATTGCAGTGTAAATGTCATTCACAATCTCAACACTAGATGTCGCTATTTGAGTATCATGTTACTTATGTAACCAGCAATTCCTGGTTTCTTTTATTTGGCAAATATACAGGGATATTTTTTGCAATGTAGATCCTATTCAGGCTTACATTCAGTGCTTTGTGGTGAGTCAAAACTAGTGCTTGCTGCAATTTTTTTGGTCCATGCAGAAAATCAGACATGTGAATTGGCCCAATAACTATAAAGGAGCATATTTATTGTTTAGTTTACGTCAGATATTTGGCGTAAAAACTCTTTTACACCACAGACTTTTACATGCCAGTTGGGAAAATAATTGTTGACTTTTTTTTTTACACACCCCACACCACTATGAAAGCCAAACTGGAGGGGGCTCTAAATTTAAAGGGGTTGTCCCAACACAAGGATCCTATCTATACTGCTTGTTAATGTGGATTTAAGACTTTTCCTAAATACACTACTTCAGCAAAACTGCTTTGTTTGTCCACTATCTTACTTTATTCAATTCATTTATTCAATTCATTGTTGGCACAGCCCTGACTTATCTGCTCAAAAGTCAAGTGATGTATCTGCTTCTCTCAGGGGGGAGGGAGGAGGGGCTAAGTGCACGAGAGCGAGCCTGTGTATCTAGCTATTCCTGTGTCTACACCACGTGACCTAGGTCCTGCTCTCAGATAGGGGAGAGGAGCTGCTTTCATTTCTGAACTTGTCTTCTGTTCTCCCAGTTATCAGGCTAGCTAATTCAATTGTGTTCATTATGGCAGAGACAGGCAGTCTCTGTATGTAACAGAATGGAGTTGCTCCTGCCTGTACTTCATAGTTCAATATTGTGCATATAGTGTTGTTTGAGGACCTTTGATGACATCACAGGCCCTTCAGCCGCCCCATAGGATCACGCTATGTGGTGGGCGGAGCTACACACTGTATTTGGGGCGGAGCTAAACCGCCTTTTGCATGTGAAACCCCGCCCACCAAATGACGCAAGAAACCAGGAAGAAAGAAGATTTTACAGCAGTGAAGACTGGTGAGTATGCGAGGTGGGAATACCCCTTTAAGATCATTTATGCCAGCCTAGGCACACAGCCTGGCATTTAAGAAGAGGCGTGCTCCTCCTCATAAATAAGGCATTTATTTCGCCAGTTTCAAAGTTCTGAAGACTGGCATTCAACACGCCAGTCTTCATAAATATGATCCATTATGTCAGTGTTCAGTGCACATGTGGACAATGCCCAAGTGAATGGAGCCTGAAACAGGCACTGCCATTTCAACAAATGAATACCGTAGTATATGTGACTTCAAGAAACTTTGTAATATATCATATCAGAGGAAATAGCTTCTTTCTGCCGCTGTCAGGCCTTTTCCCTGCCCTCCTCCTCTGCTAAAGGGAGTTTCACTTTGAAAATCCCTGGAGACATGATTGCAGGTCACATGTCCCAGATCACTATAGAAGTCTATGGAGAGGAAAGAGCAGGCAAAGAGGGAGATAAGAGAAGAGAGAGAGATTTTAGTCTGATCCTGGAGCTTTCCATCACAGCCAAAGCACTTGACTCACATCAGTACTTCTTTTATATGTCCTGCACGGTCCTAGGACTGTGAATGAGAGAAAGACAGTCATATAAAGCAGATTCTCCTCTACTCACTGTGTGGCAGCTACAGTACAGTAGTCTCCACCCACCAGCTCAGAGATGCAAAATATACATCATAAAATAACCAGAAAGTGTTGCCCTCACATATACACACATAGCAGCTTATTCTGAGAAGTTAAAGGGGTTGTGCAGGATTTGGAGCAACCCATAGTGTGACCAGGGTGTAAATTACAGGTATGCTTTAAAGGGATAGCCCCATCTGGACAGTTAATTTTCCCTCACCTCATTAGAGTATAGTGGTGTCACAGATGTATTACATAGTCGCTTCTTTATTTAGATGGCTGTCATGCTATACTATGGCCACTGCAATAGAGGTGAGCCTCTTAATAAATCGCATGCACCCCGTGCTCTAGAATGGAAGTCTACACCAGTAAGGAACTTGTGTAAAATTCCTGTATAAGTGACTCCAGAAATCTGTCACAAGTTATAATAAAAATCTTGGGCCAAGATTTTTACAAGTGTGTTTTGACATCACTAGCTTGTGAAGCGGATGCGGTACAAGTGGTGCTGCTGCATCAAATAGCTGATCGATGGGTGTGCTGGGTGTTGGCCATGCACTGATCTGATGATGACAACAATGACCTTTCCTAAGAATAGGTCATCAACATTTTAGTTTCTGAAAATACCCTTTACCTACTTTAAAGGAGTTGTCTAGGATAAATGACTATTTTAATAATAAGGTACCTATGTCCCCCCTCTCTCCAACTTTCTAAATTACATCTATTAACAATTTTGCTTTGTTACACTGTAATATATGTAGCTCATATATGGAACATAATACTGTGCAGGGGCCACTGTGGAGCGTTATACTGTGTGAGGCAACTGTGGAGCATATTATACTGTGCAGGGGGCCACTGTGGAGCATATTATACTGTGCAGGGGCCATTGTGGAGCATATTATACTGTGTGGGGGCTACTGTGGAGTATATTATACTGTGTGGGGGCCACTGTGGAGCATATTATACTGTGCAGGGGGCCACTGTGGAGCATATTATACTGTGCAGGGGGCCACTGTGGAGCATATTATACTGTGCAGGGGCCATTGTGGAGCATATTATACTGTGCAGGGGCCACTGTGGAGCATATTATACTGTGTGTGGGGCCACTGTGGAGCATATTATACTGTGAAAGGGCCACTGTGGAGCATATTGTACTGTGTGGGGGCCACTGTGGAGCATATTATACTGTGTGGGGGCCACTGTGGAGCATATTATACTGTGTGGGGGGCCACTGTGGAGCATATTATACTGTGTGGGGGGCCACTGTGGAGCATATTATACTGTGCAGGGGGCCACTGTGGAGCATATTATACTGTGAAAGGGCCACTGTGGAGCATATTATACTGTGTGGGGGCCACTGTGGAGCATATTATACTGTGTGGGGGCCACTGTGGAGCATATTATACTGTGTGGGGCCACTGTGGAGCATATTATACTATTTGGGGGCCACTGTGGAGTATATTATACTGTTTGGGGGCCACTGTGGAGCATATTATACTGTGTGGGGTCACTGTGGAGCATATTATACTGTGTGGGGGCTACTGTGGAGAATATTATACTGTTTTGGGGCCACTGTGGAGCATATTATACTGTGCAGGGGCCACTGTGGAAAATATTATAGTATGCGGGGCCAATGTGGAGCATTGTACTGGGGGGGGGGGCTTAAAATTACTGCTGGCTGGCCTGTGATAATGATATACTTAAGTGATTACAATATTAAAGTTGAAGGAAAACGTTATTGAGTAAGAACTACGAGTCTAAACATGGCTGCTGAGGGTGTATTGGGCAGGCTAGCTAGGGAAACTGGGAGGGGGAGTGAGTGAGAAAGAGAGGTGGAGTGGGTCAGCTCTAAGTGCAGCCTAAGGAATCATGGGAGTTCAAGAAAAGGCACAGAATTGGAAGTTGCCGATGTAATGAAATGCAGAGGATGCCACGAGCTCCCAGAAATCACTCAAAGCACTGCTAAAAGTTATTTGGGTGCACATACCGTATTAACCTATTAATGGCACTAATTTCTTTGAAAATTCATTTTTGGCCCGGAAAATCCTTTAAGTCACAAAAACTATCCCCATTCAGTGATATCTTCTCTGATCAGAGTCCTCCACTTCTCCTTTCCTTGTCTATCTGGGCTTTTCTGGTGTATTTCCCAACCACAACACACAAGCTTGCCAATAGTCCTATCCGCTGTCACTGTCCCTTACAAAGTCATGCCTCTTTTGTGCCACAGCTTTTCTCCCTGGCTGTATATTGACTAGCTGCTAGTTCTGGCATTAATTGGCTTGGTTTTTTATTTCTCCTTGTATGTCATAAAGATTTACACAGATTGCCAGCCATCAAAGGGGTTGCTAAAGAAGTTCAATGTACAATTGGCCTTAGGCTCCATTCAGAATACATTTTTTTTAATATCCAGTTAGCAGGTCCATTTAAAGGGAACCTGTCAGGGCAATTTGGGAGACTAAACCACCTACAAGTCTATTTAGTATTGCCCTGTTTTAAATCCATCCATGCCTGCATTTAAAAAAAAAATAAACCTCAAGTTGTTGTCCAGGCAAAAATAAAAAAATATATACTCACCTGTCCCCGTTACTCCGGTGTCTCCTACTTCACCCACCTGCTCCAGCAGGTCCCTTCCGGTGTTGTGTTGAAGCCGTTGATTGGCCTCAGGCCCGGTTCACATCTGCGTTCAGTATTACATTCCGGGAGTTTACTTGGGGACCCCCGAACGGAATAACGGACACGTTAAAAAGCGTTTACCTAAGAAACCAAACGGACCCCATAGACTATAATGGGGTCTGTGTGTTTCCCACACAGAGAAAAGTGGTATTTGCAACGCCAGAAGAAACCAGTCGGAGCAGGTGAAGTGAGAAGAAGGAAAAGACACCGGAACAAGGGGAAAATTTTCCCTGGACAACCCCTTTAATACTTACCTAGAATTGAGTCATCAATATTTTAGTTTCTGAAAATCCCCTTTATCTACTTTAAAGGGGTTGTACAGGGTAAATGGATATTTTACTACTAGAGATGATTCCGATGAGTCTCATTTACTCATCTCCGGTGCTCCCGGCGCCTGCGCAGTTCTTCAGTAGAGCCAAGGATGTACAAGGATGATTATGAATTCTTCCTTCTTCTGTTCCTTAGCTGCTATGGACTCCTAGTTTATCTTCTCTTCTCAGCATATGTGTGTCTATGTCTGTAATATATTGCTATGTATTTTTTGAAGGAAAAACATAGTATTCCTTACTTTTCTGTCTATCAGAAAAAAGCCCATGCTCATTGACATCAATGAATGGGGCTGGGGAGGCATGGGTGGCACCAAGCTGTCATTCAAGTGCTGTTCAATCACAGCCCAGCGACACGCACACAGCTGGATGCATGTCACCTTATGTCGCTGATTTATGACTTGTCATTTTATTGCTATTTTAAGTATTTTGTCACATTATTAGTAGTCAAAATATTTGGCAGGGGTGTGACTCCAATTCAGGTCTTTCTGCTAGCACTACTCACCCAATATGATGGGATTACTATACTAAGTCATTTACATGTCAAATCACACGTCTTACTACATACAAACAGGACAGACACCTGACTATGAGCAATTGTAAGGTGAGCCGCCCCAAACTTGTAAGGGATAAGCTGCCATTTGTGATAAATCGCTCTCAACTTGTTTCACTGGTAAAAGCCAAGGCGCCAAAAACACCACAACAGCAATTCACCAGATAGGGGATAACTGCTAGACTGCTGGGCATTGGACTGCCGGGACCACCAAGATCACAAGAAGTATGGATGCAGAGGTGGTTAATAATGTGGATGGAGGAGGATAACTTGTAATTACCAGACTATCCCTTTAAGTCTAAGCACTGTGGGAATAACCATGGCGGAAACGCATTACAATTTTTTCCGCAGTGTTTTTCTCAGAAAGTCCGCAGAGTAAAACTACTTCAATGACACCTATACCAAAAAAGCCAGTGTTTCCGTAGGTATAAGTGACATGCTGCGATTTACAAAAACGCAACGGTTTTTGAAGTAGCCGCATTTCTGCTGTTGATATTTTTCTGCAATGTGTGGATGGGATTAGCCAGAACCCTATCAGTTTTGTAGGTAGTATAAAACAGTGGTTTTAGGTGCGGCATGTCCACTACCTGGAGCCCTGTGTTGCGGAAATGCAGTCCCAGTAAGATTTTGAAAAATGCGTGTTAATTTTCTCTGCAGAATCGCGAGTGTTAGCCCTGTATATTTAATAGGGGAAAAAATACTGCATAAAAAAACCTATTCTGCTTTCTAGCTGCATTTCACTACATAGGGTGTGGGCTTCAGGGATTTTGTCACTAAAGACACTTATCCCCTTGCACAGGATAGGGGTAAGGGTCAGATCGCTGTCCAACGTATATGGATTCAGTGTTAGTGACGGTAATGTCTGGAAGCCCCATATGAGTATATAGCTATATGTAGCCTGTGTATATATCTATATGTAGCCTGTGTATATATCTATATGCAGCCTGTGTATATATCTATATGCAGCCTGTGTATATATCTATATGCAGCCTGTGTATATATCTATATGCAGCCTGTGTATATATCTATATGTAGCCTGTGTATATATCTATATGCAGCCTGTGTATATATCTATATGTAGCCTATGTATATATCTATATGTAGCCTATGTATATATCTATATGTAGCCTGTGTATATATCTATATGCAGCCTATGTATATATCTATATGCAGCCTGTGTATATATCTATATGCAGCCTGTGTATATATCTATATGTAGCCTGTGTATATATCTATATGTAGCCTGTGTATATATCTATATGTAGCCTATGTATATATCTATATGTAGCCTGTGTATATATCTATATGCAGCCTATGTATATATCTATATGTAGCCTGTGTATATATCTATATGCAGCCTGTGTATATATCTATATGTAGCCTGTGTATATATCTATATGTAGCCTATGTATATATCTATATGTAGCCTGTGTATATATCTATATGTAGCCTGTGTATATATCTATATGTAGCCTGTGTATATATCTATATGTAGCCTGTGTATATATCTATATGCAGCCTATGTATATATCTATATGTAGCCTGTGTATATATCTATATGCAGCCTGTGTATATATCTATATGTAGCCTGTGTATATATCTATATGTAGCCTATGTATATATCTATATGTAGCCTGTGTATATATCTATATGTAGCCTGTGTATATATCTATATGTAGCCTGTGTATATATCTATATGTAGCCTATGTATATATCTATATGTAGCCTGTGTATATATCTATATGTAGCCTGTGTATATATCTATATGTAGCCTGTGTATATATCTATATGCAGCCTGTGTATATATCTATATGTAGCCTATGTATATATCTATATGCAGCCTATGTATATATCTATATGTAGCCTATGTATATATCTATATGCAGCCTATGTATATATCTATATGCAGCCTATGTATATATCTATATGCAGCCTATGTATATATCTATATGTAGCCTGTGTATATATCTATATGCAGCCTGTGTATATATCTATATGTAGCCTGTGTATATATCTATATGTAGCCTATGTATATATCTATATGTAGCCTGTGTATATATCTATATGTAGCCTATGTATATATCTATATGTAGCCTATGTATATATCTATATGTAGCCTGTGTATATATCTATGCAGCCTGTGTATATATCTATATGCAGCCTGTGTATATATCTATATGCAGCCTATGTATATATCTATATGCAGCCTATGTATATATCTATATGCAGCCTGTGTATATATCTATATGTAGCCTGTGTATATATCTATATGTAGCCTGTGTATATATCTATATGTAGCCTGTGTATATATCTATATGTAGCCTGTGTATATATCTATATGTAGCCTATGTATATATCTATATGTAGCCTGTGTATATATCTATATGTAGCCTATGTATATATCTATATGTAGCCTGTGTATATATCTATATGTAGCCTGTGTATATATCTATATGTAGCCTGTGTATATATCTATATGTAGCCTATGTATATAGTCCATATACTGCTGTGACTTGACGTGTTGCTATGGGTAACCACCGCCCGCTCTTGTACCTAGGGATGTGCCCAGTTGTATTCAGTGGCACCTGAGGTGCCTGTGCCCTCTGTGTAGTGCCCTTCCATGTACCCCGTGCTTCCCCTTATCCCACCAGTCACCCGTCCCCGGTGTCCACACAACTCGCACCGATTTTTTCCTGTTTCCTCTACTTTCTGACGTTTCCTCCCCGTCCCCTCCTCCCGTTCTCCACCCCCCTCCCGCCTCCTCCTTTATGGACTCTCCCGTCTTCCCTCAGGCTTCTAGTAGTAATCAGAGAACCGGGTGACAGCAGCGCTGAGGGGGGTGTCCGGGCAGCGGCCACGGAGCTCATGTTGTGGGGGACAACATGCAGTGCATCGGCAGAAGACCCTCCCGGACCAAGTCCCAGGAGCAGATCCTTGAGGAGACGAGCCGGAGAGTGACCCTGATGAACATCAGCCGGCTGGGTAGGAGACGTGCGCCCGGGACTAGTGTGTGACTACTACTTAGTGGCCATTTGCCTCTCTATTATAGAAGTGTCCCCAGCACTAAAGTTTCCTAGAAGTTTCTGTTGTGTTCACACTTGGTCTCCAACCTGTGACTCTCCAGATGTTCTGAGACTACAACTCCCAGCATGCTTTGCCAGAGTAAACTTAGAGGATATGCTGGGGCTTGTAGTTCCACAGCTCCTAGAGCAGTCCGGTACTGTGACTGTGGCCACAAGTAGTGGCCTCTATACAGCTGCCCCAAGTAGTGCGCCACCATAGGACTGTTCCAGGTAGTGCAGCTGCCTCAGGTAGGGTGCCTCCATACCGCTGCAATAGGTAGAGCGCCTCCAGGTAGTGCACCATAATAACCTACCCCAGGTAGTGCACCATAATAGGGATACCCCAGGTAGTGCAGCTCCTCACGGCTGCCCCAGGTAGTGCACCATAATAGGGATACCCCAGGTAGTGCGCCTCCGCACGGCTGCCCCAGGTAGTGCACCATAATAGGGCTACCCCAGGTAGTGCAGCTCCTCACGGCTGCCCCAGGTAGTGCACCATAATAGGGATACCCCAGGTAGTGCGCCTCCGTACGGCTGCCCCAGGTAGTGCACCATAATAGGGATGCCCCAGGTAGTACACCATAATAGGGATGCCCCAGGTAGTGCACCATAATAGGGATACCCCAGGTAGTGCGCCTCCGTACGGCTGCCCCAGGTTGTGCACCATAATAGGGCTACCCCAGGTAGTGCACCTCCGTACGGCTGCCCCAGGTTGTGCACCATAATAGGGATGCCCCAGGTAGTACACCATAATAGGGATGTCCCAGGTATTGCGCCTCTGCACGGCTGCCCCAGGCATTGCGCCTCCGTATGGCTGCCCCAGGTAGTGCGCCTCTCTACAGCTGCTGCAAGTTGTGCTCCTCCGCACGGCTGCCCCAGGTAGTACACAATAATAGGGATACCCCAGGTAGTGCGCCTCCGTACGGCTGCTGCAAGTTGTGCGCTTCCGTAGACCTGCCCCAGGTAGTGTGCCTCCACCTGGCTGACCCAGGTAGTGTGCCTCCATACAGCCAGCCATACACTTTATTAGATTATGTATTATTGTTATTATTATTATTATTGTATTATGTGTTTTGCACCACTGATAATTTACTATAGAAGTGAATGAGAAGATTCCTGCCACTGACCTCTAATACCTGGCATATGGCATCTATAAAGCTGCATTAAACCACATGACTGCATGGCAGGTGTATTTGTGGCACATACATACCATGTCATGGATGTGGCGGTTGTCACACTCTTTCTTGCACACATGCCAAATTAACCCCTAACGTCCCATGTGCTGGCCTCTTTATAACTCTTCATTGCCATTTTACCGCTTGCCACATCCGCTCGTTAATTATGCCCTTAAAACTGATACTTAACCCTTGGATAATCTCTTCCATGTGTTGATCATTTTTTTGGACATTTCTTCAGATCATCCCGTCGCTATCTTATCACCTCCATAATAATATCGTACGATTATACAGCGGTCCCCAACCTTTTTTGTACCAAGGACCAGTTTCATTCAAGACCAATTTTCTGCGGCCTGATGGGGGGTGGTTCTAGTTGGGGAGTGGGGTTTGGTCTACCCTACAGGTAATAGTACTCCCCCTGGGGGGGGGGTGCTATAATTGTAATGGCATGCCCTCATATCGCACCCCAACATAACCAATGCGACTACCTGTGGGGGGACACTTGCAATAATAGTCGCCTAACTTTGCCCCCACCAGTAATAGTCCCCCACATATCCATTCAATGCTCTGTTGTACTGTATAGTTATATTATACTTCCAGGGCAGTGATTGGGTGTGCAGGGCATCTTCTAATTTCTTTGACCCCCTATTCTGTGGTACTGCTGGGAGGAAAATGGAAGATGCAGAAGGTTCAACTGAGGGAATTTGCGGCCAGATGGTTGGGACCTCTGCTATAAAGAATGGAGTAAGAGTTTGGCATATTTATTCTAATATTGGATACTATATATGACTTTTCTATTTGTATGGATAATGATATATCTGTTGTGTAACACATATGCATCCTGTATAATGTGCATTACTTTGTGTATTGTAGTGCAAAGATATACAAAGCCAGGAGTACATCTAGCTTTATATTTCCCATTTCTTTTGGATCTACTTTTGTGTGACCCCAGCCATTTGGGGGAACGGTTACTGGCCAGTATATGGTGAGTAGTACCGTATATGTCCTTGCTAGACTGGTTCAGCAAACTGGAGCAAAAACTGCCAGAAAAAGACACTGGGGGAAATTTCTTAAGACTGGAATTTTCTATACCAGTCTTAATAAAGGCCCTGGATGAGATATTAGGCTTTATATATTGGGTTTCCATTCAGGGACTCCGCTTGGTGATCCCCCCCCCCCCCAAACAAAAACCTAATTCTTATAAAAAAAAATTGGTTACCTTAGGAGATCTGCGTACCCCGTAGACTATAATGGGGTCTTCGTGGTTTCGTCTCGGTTTATGCACTAAAAATCTGGAGAGAAAAGTGCTGCTTGCAGGACTTTGTGCATTTTTCAGGTGGAGAGAGGAACGGAATGGCACGAATGCAAATGTGAACTGGGCCTTTAAAGGTTTCGGCCTAAGAATGGAAATCTTTGTGATTTTGGGCCTCAGCGGTCACATGGATCATGACCCCACGTGAACCACTGAGGGCCAGTCATAGGCCTCAACGCCTGATATCAGTTAGAAGACCCAAAGTCAGCACAGAGTTGTGTCCAAGCCCAGGAGAGGTGAGAAACACGGTTTTATGTTTGGTCACCTCCCCTGGGCCTTCGTTCATTATACTCTAGTATAATAATTGCAGTTTTGCCCTGATGTGTTTGGTCTGAATGAATCTGCAGGCGGAACCTTGCAAATATTGTAGTAACCAAACCGAAATAACCAACGTGAACAAAATCACATTGGTTATTCTGATTGTTGTCCGGCTTTGGTTATTTGTCGATTAATCACCCAGCCCTAATATTGGGAGATTAGAAGAGACTGCTTTTGGTCAACTTATGTGTATAAAGATTCTCAACAGGTAAGGGTATGTTCACACTGAAGAGTTTGCCAGATTCCGCCTCAAAATCAGTGCCAAATTACACCCTGAATCTGCCTCTCATCATATTCTGTACGGGACAGAAATGAATGCAGGGCGCTGAAGAAAATAAGCACACTAGATCTTATATGGGTTTTGTGGATGATTTAGGAGCAGAACCCACCATATAAGCCACTCCAATGGCTATTAGCCCAATTTATCTGAGCCCAATAAGCAAGTGAAAGAAGGTAGAAGTCACACTGAAAAGAACACATTAAATGGCCAGGAGTACACATGGAAGCACTTTTTTTTGGCCACGTCTTTCTTCTTCTTGGTTTACAGATATTAATTGTGACTTGATTTGTGTATATTTATTGGACACTTGGTAGGATTTGTTTGCCAGATATATAATTACTACGTTTTTTCGCTTGTAAATAATTGATTAGATGAATTGTTTATTGCTGAATTATTTATGTGACGTATTATTCACTGTTGTTTGGTTTTTTTTCGGTGCATTTTATACTACGGATGCTAGGTTCACACCAGCGTTCGAGTCCGGCTGTGAGCGCCAGTGAGCCTTTTATGCGCTCCGTGGCGAAACCGTTTTTTTAAAACCGGATACAGAGTACTGCATGTCCGACTCTGTGTTCGGTTTTAAAAAAACGTCAGTGTAGCGTTTCTGGAAATCGCAGCAAGTGAATTATACCTGCGGAAACGCTGGAGTTTTCCCTATAGGTGTAATAAGAGCAGAAAGCTCTGTGTTTCTCTCTTGCTGTGTTTCACTAATAAAATTATCACTGTTTTTTATTTTTTATTTTTTTTTACTGTTCTGATGGATTTTTTTTTTTTTTAAAAAAAATAAAAGTAAACAAACATGACAGAAGAAATTGTCTGCCATCTTTTTTTTTACATTACATACCGCCCCTGCTACCTCTTGTGTCACCCCCTCTACCTCATAGATTGTAAGCTCTTGCGAGCAGGGCCCTCAGTCCCATTGTGTGAAATGATTTTCTTTGTAATGTATCTTTCTGTCTGTATTTGAACCCTACAAATGGTACAGCGCTGCGGAATATGTTGGCGCTATATAAATAAAATTTATTATTACTATTATTATTATTACATTATAGTAAATGGGAATAGACACAGATGGAGGGAGCTATTACTCTACTTCCATTCTAACATTGATGGCCTATCCTTAGGATGTCTCGGTACCGATGACCTGGGGGGGTCCTGCGTGTCTCACCCCCGTAGATCTAATATTGATGAGCCTTCCTAAGGATAGGCCATCAATGTTAAAAACCAGATAACCCCTTTAATGTCTGTTTCTCTCATCCTATGGCAGCAGTGGACCCCAATAACTGTAATGTGAATATTAGGTGAAGTAGGACATGATTTCCTTTGGAATCAATGAGCTGCATGATTAATGTGTGGACTTTATGGGTCCCTGAATTAGAGAGATGCTCTGATGATTTAGGGGCCGTTCACACGGACTAAACGCGAGCTGATTAATGGTAAAATACACGTGTAAAAAATGGCATTGAAGTCAATGGGAGTCTGATTTTTACACGTGTATTCTTTTTACACATGTATTTTGCCATAATCAGCTCGCGTTTACGCCATGTGAACGGCACCTTAGAGAGGTTTTCTGGTCCCAAAACAGTTTTTTTCATTCTGATGACCTATCCACATGATAGGTTGATCTTTGAGGATGTGACAGCTGGACCCACACAGATCAGCTGTTCTGAAAGCAGCCTCACCCACTGTATAGCGGGGCTCCTATTAGTTGAAGTGTCGGATGCCTCTGTATTGGTCATCAGTATGATGTAAAGATTTTTGGTTGCTGGTTATAGATCTGCACCGTTTGCAAGTCTCCATAAATTACAGGCAGATCTGTAAAGCATTTACATTCCAGAGCAGCCTGAGATGAGTCTTACTATGGCTGTAACTGGTATGAGCTTGTGGAATAGTGTGTATTAACCAGGGTGGAAAACGCCCCATTATAGAGAATTTTCTATGTATTTTGACACGTTGCTGAAAAACCTTTGACAACCGCTTACACAGTATTGTAAGCGGCCATTTTCTTGTGGCCTGTGGGCATGCGCAGTCGGCTGACTGAGGCCTAGAAATTTGAAGCCTGCGCTAGAAGAAGACACAGGGAGAAGATGTTCCTGGACAAGATGGAGGCGGCACTGGAGAGTTCTCTCGCAGCATTGGGGACCGCCCCCAGTGCTGCGAGAGAACTCATTTGCATATTGACAAAACCAGATTATATACTGAACGGCGGTGTGGAGAAGACGCCTAAGTGTAGGAGAAGAATAACCTTTCTCAAGGCTATTCCTACGTGGTAGGCAGAAAAAAATGGAGTTTTAATGATAGGATCTCTTTAAGGTGGTCATTGTAGAATGGGGCCTTATTACAGGTTTTTCTAAGGGGCCCCATGGTTACTTGTTTTACCCTTCTCTTGGTAGCTTGTGAACCAGAACCACACCTATGACACCCGTAACCTTCCTCATGTACTGTGACCACACCTAGTGCCTGTGGTGCTTTTGTTGTTGGACTCTGTAGAGATGGAAATGAAAACTGTGTTATGGGTCAGTTCTTTTGTGCGCTTGAGATGTATAATGAGGGTGTGGGGATCGGCCAGAAGTTAACTCTTGTAAAGAAGTGACTGTACTGGAAATACAGATGGAGTGACTTGGTTCATACCCGAGGCAGGTGTATTATGGAGTATCATTGTTACATCACCACATTGCTGTTTTTATAGCCGTTGTTTTGATCAGTCAGCTGATCAAAACAAGAGACATTAAGGCCGGGGTCCCATCTCCATTAGCGAATCCCATCCCCACTTTGCATTAAACACTCTGTGATCTCCAAAACCGTTGCAGGTTTGGGGAATTGCAGCATGTCAGTTATACCTATGGAAACGCTGGCGGTTTCCCTATAAGTATAATATAAGAAGAAAACTCTGTGAACTTTCTCAAAAGCGCTGAGGGAAGAATTGCGATGCGTTGGCACAGCAGTTTTTCTCACAGCACTTTTTTGCCGCCTTAGGCTAAAAGGGCTTCCAGGGTTTAGAGCAACTAGTGGAACGGTCATGGTTTTTGCTTTTGTTTGTTTTTGTTTTTTTTATCTTTTCCTTGAAATCTTGGGCAACCCCTGTAACACTGTCAGAATGATGGACACAAATGGAAGATTTTCTGTTTGTATTCATTGGCGTACATAGCATTGTTAAAATTAAAACGTTTGCTTTTTTGGCAATATACAAAAAAACAAAAACAAATCACAGCCCTGGGGAAACCGTTTGGGACAGGAGTCCTGGTGGGAAACTAGGCCCAAGATGCTGTCTGGGTATCTCAGGCCTCTCTGATCATGGTGGCACTTTGTCCTTCCTGCAACCCTAGATTGTGCGTACCAAGAGGTGGGTCACATTCGATATGTTAGTGGGGCATACCCCTACCTTATGGTGGATCGGGAGAGTCCTTGGTGTGTGGTACAAATAAGACAGAAGGGAAGTTTAACAGGCTCAGCTCGTGGCATTCTTTACCCAATGTGGAGGGAAAAGACGTCTTTTTGCTATATATATATATATATATATATATATATATATATATATATATATATATTTTATATTGCACTAGAAGGGTCATCTTACTAATATAGATGCCAGTCCTCTGCTATTATTATTATTATCATTATTATTATTATTATTATTATTATTTATATAGCACCATTAATTCCATGGTGCTTTATGTCAATTCCAAGCTTTTCACTTTGCTGCCAGTGGATCAAAAGTCTTTTATTTCACCCTGCTCTCTTGACACCCCGTCTTCTTCACATGACCAACCCTGCTCTGCTCCTGCTGCTTGTACTTGAAGTAGAGCAAGGCTGGTCACATGATGTACAATAAAAGGGAGTTTGTCAGCAGGAAATTCTACACTTTCCAAATATGTATTTCTTAATGCTTATTGCATTGCAGCTCCATTTTTTGAAAATCAGTGTTTTATTCTCATGCAAATTATATGAAAAGGGCTTTAGGGCAAGTTCACATGGGGCAAGTGTGCAGCGGATTTTGACGCAGAATCCGCCTCAAAATTCGCTGCTCCCTTTGACTTCAATGGGAGTTGCTTGCTTCTTTTTTTCTGCTAGCTTTTAGCGGAAAAAAGAAGCGAGCTGCTCTATCTTGCTGCGGATTGCGCGGCTGAATCAGCCGCGGCATGAAGCTCCAGCCCTGGGTCTAATCTATTGCAGAATGCCGCGACGGGATGTCAGTGCACTGCATCGGCATCCCATCACAGCAGCCACAACGGTGTGTGTACACACGGAGCCCTGTGTGAACTAGCCCTTAGGGGGCATTTCTTCTACTGAAGTCTGCTGGGATGAGATTTACCATCTCTTTCAGAACACCTGGAGGCCACTACTTTTTGCAGGAGGCTCCTGGATGTTCTGGGAGAGATGACAAGTATGTATATTCCATCTGTAGAAACCTATTACAACCTTTCTTATATGAAAATGTTCTTCTTTCTTCAGGTTTACAAGATGACGAGGATTTGAAATATCTTTTAAAGGGAAGTCCACTGTCTAAAGTCAAGTCAGCTTCATGGAAAAGGCCCCGGTTTTACAAGCTACAGGAGGACTGCAAGACCGTATGGCATGACTCGAAGAAGATCTTGAAGTCTCCAGATTCACAAATGTGTGAGTAGATAACACAGACATTACTTATAATGGTTTGTATGAATATAAAGGGATTTACCATAATGAAAACATATCCCTCATTCACAGAATGGGAGGTAACTGTCTGATCATGGTGGTCGGACTATTTAGATCCTGTGACCTCTTATTCTAATGAAGGAGCATCCGAGCACATTCACTTAGCTGGGTCAAGTCGTAGCTAAGCTGGCTGTATCTCACTGCAGCTCAGTCCTGTTCAAGTGAATAAGACCGAGCTGTAATTCTACACATTGGCACTAAACAACCTGTAAATAATCATATAGTAAATGCTTGCTGCTCTGGCATGGGTGGCATTTTTTGGGATACCTGAGGTTTTTTTTTTTAGTTCAAGCAGCAGTCGACAAGGCGATTCTCCAAACACAGTCAATTGGAAGCTCAAATCTTGTGGCTTGAGATCCATCCAGGACCTTTTATAAGGGATTCTGAATTGTAAGAACCTTCAGTTTATAGAGCAATCTAAATTTCACATTTTTACTGCTGACCTATTAGTCGCTGGCATTCAGAAAATCTAAATTTTCTTGCCTGAATGAGTGGGCTGAGGAACTCCATACGTGTAGTCAGTACATGTACTGACATGACCGGCTATGCAGCCACAACCTATTATGTACAATGTACCGTATGTTATGGTCAGGTGTGTGAGTAAATACTGCTCCGAAACAGGATGTCTCAGTGACTTCCTGACATGTAGCTGCTATTCCATAATACTTGGGTTACACATCGCAGACATTGTCGTGTTTTAGTTACTTCCTTTAATATGGGATTAATAGAGCTGGTAGGATTTGGATATGCAATCTGCTTAGTTCCTCTTCTCTAATGTTTTGTCTGATAACTTTGATTTAAAAAAAAAAAGAAAAACAAAAAACAAAACCCCCTTCCTCTTCCCTTACATAGTATGTACAAATACACATAAAACATAGCAACCTTAAAGGAAGTTTGTCACCAGAACCCAACAAAGCAGCCATACAGGTAGATGGGTTCGGGTCACTTGAATCAAACAGTGTATTCCCCTTGTGAACTGGTCCCTCTGTTGCCAAGATATCGATGTTTTTGTCTATATCTGCAAATGAGCTCCTTAGAGCAATGAGGGCGTTGCTGTTGCTCCAAAGAGGTAAACACCACCCTCATTGTTCCACAGAGATACTCTGCATTTTGACAGAAGCAGCGCGAACCTGGTAACAGAGGCAGTGAATCACAATGAAACCTTTTTGATTCAGGTGACCTTAACCTAATGCAGGGCTGGGTTGATATACTGGGATCTAGTGACAGACTGCCTTTATGGTGGCCACATACATTAGACAAATATTTGCCAAAACTGGCCATTTTTGTAGTATCTGCTGACCATTGATTTAATGGGGGTATCGGGGCTCTTCCCTGAGAGCAGACTGAGCAAAGAAGGGTAGTACATGAAGGATTTTAACCCGCCCAACCCTTTAAGGCTGTAGTTTTTTTAACCAAATTCAACTAAATGGAAATGTATAAGAAGTTCTTATACTTCTACCTTCTGCTCAGTCCACTCCTGGCTTAGGCTAAAAAAAAAAAAAAAATAGCAGCAAAATCTGCAACAATAAAAGCTGCGTTTTAGCAGTGTGGGACCTCCGCCTAAGGGAGTTTGTCAGTGGATTATGCAACTCTCCCTGTTGAAAACACATGCACTCCTGGCCAAGTGAGCATTGCTATGGAAGAAAACAGGAGTAATAAGTGTCATCTAATGTGTATGGCAAGCTTTAATGAGACTGGGCTTCTTAAATGGCTTCTGCTTTTTTTCAGCCTTTAATAGTCTTAGAGGGGAAAATATGTCAAGACTGACATTTCCCACACCCGTCTTCATCTCCCCTGTGCTAGAGTAACATTTTATTAAGAGGCTCATGCATACAAAAGATGCTTCTGCTCTCCATGGGCCAGAATGTCAAATTAGCTCCTATCGCTAAGCCCCACTGCCTCCAACATGGGGAAAGTCGCAATTCTTTTTGAGAAAAATTAACGTGTTCTAAAATTTGTACCTTTTTAGTATAAATTTTTGTGCCAGAAAATGGCCTGAAATGTTTTGTTATTTGATATATTAAGAGAAGTCAGCCGACAGCTCATTCGTGCTACAGCTCTCTCTCCCTTTTTCCTGCCGATATTCACAATATACATGAAATTCAGCATAGTTGACCCCTCCCCCCTCCATTTTGGCTGTTAAATGACCACAGATTTATCTAGAAATCACATGACTACAAAAATCACAGTAGGGGTTCAGGTGAGAAGCTAGAGAAGTTATGTATTGGGACTCATGGATACTGTGAGATACCGCCATTCTAGCAAAGCCAGTCTACTTTAAGGGCACCGATAACCCTCCTAAAGATCCTCACTCCTGTTCTTCACAGTCAAGCCATTCCTGAATGACATTACCATTACCACATACTTTAGGCTCACTCCCAAGGCGCAGCCTGTTCACCGCCATTACATTTAATAGCTCTTATTAATTAAAATGATCCCGCCATAACCTGCCGCAGCCCCCACCTGACTCCCCCAAGCACAACTTTATAGCAGGGACCTTCAATAAGCCCAGCAGGATTTTATACATTGACCTTAATTTAGAACCTTTTCCAAGGCCTGAAACATAAAATGTGACCTTAACAAAGCAATCCGACAATTGTACAAATTGCGGGGGGGGGGATATTATTGATTTTAGCTGACTTTTTGTTATCAACACATGTCTAAATCTGATCACTACAGTATAACTTCGGTAGCGGGCAGAACATATGGGATATGTTATTTACTTACACCACTTGCGGATCTGTTCACACAAAGACATACAACATACAACTTCTATTTATATTACAACCAATACAAGTTGGTTGTAATGTGAATAGTTCGGTTGGGAAATATTTCTGCCATTTTTTCTGGTTAAAGAAAGAGGAAGAGACAATGAGACAGAACATTACGTTACTTCATAAAGTCTACACTCCCCGCAGTGACCACTATTCACACAGACAGTTTCCTAATTCTAAAAGGGGAACTATTCCATACTATGTCCATGTAGTTAAATATAAAGAATAATTATTCCAAGAGATCTTGGTCCCCGTCTCCCAAAGTCTTGTTCCCCTTTGCATAGTACTTCTGGGGGTTCAGTCCCATAGAAGTCTATAGGTGTCATCATGTCCTATTCGGACGTGCCAATAAAGCATTTTTGATTTGATTTGATTTGTATCTATGTACATGAAGGCTAAGTGTGTTAGTATAGTAGGTGCTGTGTGACCTGCAAAGTAGCATAAGAGGAATCCTATGAGGTAAAATCTTATGTAGGTATAGTCATATGACATCACCGCTGTAAACAAAACCCACAATCCAACCAGTAAGTCAAGAAACTATGTGACAGTTTGGCGGTAGTACAGTAAACATACATAACTATGTTGTAGCAGAACTTGTGTTAGCTTACAGGATGCAGAATACGTTGGAGAGCCGCCAGGCTCACTCCACATCTGTTCAGGTGGAAAACCCTTACAGGCTTTATATCACATCCCCTTTAACTCTGTATTGTCCAAAGTGTTTAAACAATGAAAATAATCAGCATTGCGTGCTCTAACATTATGGATAAAACTGGACTAGCCACCCGAGCAACCCTTCACCCAAAGATTTTTTTTTTCTGCTGTTTGTTCATCAGTTTCAGTTGGGAATACGTTGAGAAAACCTGCCTTAAAATGGTGGTACACCTAAAAACATTCACACGAATGACAACACTGTAAGACGGACGTTCAGGAGATTTTTGTATACACCGGGATGTATAACTCATGGAGTAATGCAATAAATGAAACCCTGGATGGATAAACTCCATTGGGTTTAAGAGCGTGTTTCTTTTATTTTCTTATATTCACTTGCACTATTCATTTATGTAAAGTTGTTTTATAAATGCAGGTAGACTTTAAGGAAGCACTTTTAGTAACCCAAAGCATGCTTTAAGGAGGTTGTCCCATTATGGAGGCTTAGCCCCTGTCCTGTGGATAGGGGATAAGTGTCCGATTCCTTCTGAATGGAGCGCCAGTGCACTTGCATGACCAGCGCTCCATTCACTTCTAATGGGCTGTTGGGACTAATCTCCGGAATTGGCCGCAGCCCTGTAGAAGTGAATGAAGTGCTGGTCATGCAAGTGCACTGGCGCTCCATTCACAAGGAGGCCCTAAGGGAACTTTTAGTCCCATGCCCACCTCCACCTCCATGAAAGGACACTTATCTGCTGTCCTATAGATAGGTGATAAGCATGCATAATGGGACAACCCCTTTAAAACTGAGCTGTTTTCAGCTGCCTTTTTGTTATCAACTCAAGTCTAAACCTGGTCACTACAGTATAACTTCTGTAGCGGGCAAAACACCTAGAATATGTTATATGCTTATACCACAAAGACAGATAACTTATATTACCATTTACATTACAACTAATACAAGTCAATAACCAGTACAGAGTAATGCTGGCCATACACATTAGATGTATATCTTCCAAACCTGCTGATTTCTAATGTGTAGCGGGGCCTCCCAACTTTCCCCAGATGATACATATTAGGGTGGGATAAGGATCAGGTGGTTTTTGGATACCAATCCTTTTGTTGTTGGAGTGAGAAGACTCTTCTGGCGGTGACTTTCTCCAGTCTCCTGTGCAGAACATGTACACACTTGGCTGAGCTTGCATGTGTATGACCGATCAAGCCAACAACTGTTAACGTGAACTACAGGATCAGAGAAACCATATCAGTATTACATTTGTAGTGACTTTTGGACACTATATCATCCATTGTGATCAGAACCTCCCACGCTTGTATACTAGACTTCTCCCGAGTTGCACCACTTCTCTGGAATGCTCTACCCCAGACAATCAGATTAACTCCCAATTTCTACAGTTTCAAGCGCAAACTAAAGACACATCTTTTCAGACAGGCCTATCACAATTCCTAATGTAAACCCTTCCGTACCGTAATTAGAATCCCTAAAATTTAACCCTCCTCTGTCCCCGCTCCCACATTACCCCACATGATATGATGCCATTTCAGGCTAACTTTATATGTCCAAGCACCATCCACATGTTAAAGGACACGACTGGTGACTGCTCAAAGTTTTATGTTTCTGTAATGACAGTAACCTCTATTACAAAATTATCTGACCCCCTGTATAAGCAATGCCGCCCCTGCTACCTCTTGTGTCACCCCCTCTACCTCATAGATTGTAAGCTCTTACGAGCAGGGCCCTCAGTCCCATTGTGTCAAATGACTTTCTTTGTAATGTATCTTTCTGTCTGTACTTGAATTTGTATTATTACAAATTGTACAGCACTGCGGAATATGTTGGCGCTATATAAATAAAATTCATTCATTCATTGTGATCAGACTGGTAGTCGCTGCGGTTCGCTCACAATCCTATATGTTTTCATACATAATTCATGTTATCTGGTGGTGTCATAAAGGCTTGAGCAGTTTTCTCACACTTTCCTTAAAGGTCATGTTATTCCTAGAGAGACGGGGATATCTGCAATTGGAATACAAACACAACCCTAGCTGACAGCTTTGTGATAATCCAGGTTTCCTGCCATTGTTAGATATCACAACCTACAAACCTTCTCTTTGGAGAACTAATAACTGGACTGATAATGCAGATGTTCACCTTACAGCCTGGTATTATGGGTCGCCTTATGATGTAATCTGTCTATATGTTCCTGGAGGCTTCCATACCTAAAGCAGTCCACACATTGAAGATTTTGGACAACCAAAAAGGCAGATGCAGAACATTTTTGGCTGACCCATGTCCCCTTTTTGTGACGCGGACAAGCCTCACAGATGACTGGTGGACGTAAGAGAACAAAAGGGAGACATGACCGATTTTTGTTAAAATAATACAAATATTCTGAAATACATTCTGCCCCAAAATCAGCGGTAAATTCTGCCATGTAAACAGGGCCAAAAGGTCAAATAAATAGTACTGATCTGCAGTACCATTTATGGCCATGGTGCCTGCTTCTGGCGCACTGCTGCCCCTTCCATTAACTGATCAGCAAAGGGTGCCAGAACGTTCCCTCTCGCAGATGTGATTTTGATGGTCCACTGTCAATATTAACATTTCCAGAAAACTTGTAAGTGATGCATTGTGGCCACCTTTAGCGCACTGTTTATGTTACTAGTGGTGATGCAGGGTATTGCAACTTAGGCCCATTCACTTGAAAGGGATAAAACTGCAATAGGCTGCTCTGCTGCTGTAGAGGCAGCATGGCATCACACCTCTCCACATATCTGACACCATGCACATTAATACCTATATTATATACATGGTACTGTTATTGGTTTGGGAGCCTTTTTTTTTTTTTTTTTTAAATGAAACTAAAACGAATCTGTCCCTGCTGGTTTTGAACCAGTAAGGTACTATTATTTTGCCCATTGTCCTTTCCCTGTGCTCTAGTAATAGCCTAGGCCTCCTCCCTTGTCCTCCCCATCACTGCTGTTTGCACATCTGTGTCTTTTCATCCTGGACAATGCCTGGTGGACAATGAGGCAGGTGTTCTCTATTAAGTTAGTATAGGGCTTCATCCCATACATTTACAGATATCATCTGCCACATTGTGATAAAACATTGGACTGCTTTTGGCATCTTTCGAAGCTCCAGAGTTTCCTGTATGAGATAAGTGGCTCCTGTGTTATCTGGATTGAAGTCTGGAGTTATCAATCTTAAGTTTCCTCCATTCTGCATAAAGCAAACGCCCGCCCTAAACAACATTTTAGTTTTTTTTTCCTTCTCCAAAATTATGCTTATTGTACCTCATTAACCTTAGGTGCATATGCACTAAAGCGAATACAGACTTGGCACACGTGACGTTTATTCTAGGTTCACATTAACATTGTCTCTCACTTGTTCTGATCCATCAGGGGACCAGAACTATAGAGAGGCAGATTACTTAAATAGCAGTAACTCATGGAGTCTTACTGAACCAATTGACTATAATGGAGTCCATTGGGTGTCCATCATTTCAAAACTGAAACCGGCGAAAGCAAAAGTCCTCCATCCAATGGAGACTTCGGTGCAGATGTGACCGTAACCTTAACGTGTTAGCTACACTGAAACACAGAACAGAGAAGCCACTGAAAAGGCTGACTTAGGCCCGGTTCATATCTGTGTTTGGGTTTCTGTTCGGGAAGTCTGCTTCAGGACCCCCCTGAATGGAAACTTATAGAAAAGTGGTTACCTGGGAAAACATGCGGCCCATATAGACTATAATGGGGTCCATTCGGTTTCCACATGAAACATGCGGTGAGAAGTCCTGCAAGCAGCACTTTTCTCTCCACATGTTTAGTGCGGAAACTGAATGGAAACCACATAGACCTCATTATAGTCTATAGGGTCCGCATGTTTTCCCAGGTAACCACTTTTCTATGCGTATAGGTTTCCATTCAGGTATCCCCAAGTGGACTGCCCAAACGCAGATGTGAATGGAGCCTTAGTTCTGTGCCAGCTTTCTATAGCATAATATCTTATCATTGTTAAATGGGTTACCTATGAATTTATTTTGCTTTAAAATAATAAATGGTCACCCCAAGTATAGTAAAGCTGTCTAAAGGGTCTGCTGCTCTAGTGTCCGTATAGACACTAAGGGAGCTTTCACATGGAGTTTACGCTCCGCTCATTCAGACACATAAACACATGTCAAAGTGAGCGCTGTAAAACAGATCCCATAGACTTCAATGTGTGCCGGTCTTACGCACGCTACACATTGAAATCAATAGGAAGCTTTTAAACCCATAGCAAGGTATAAAGTCTCACAATACACAGTCCTGCGGTAGGAAGGGAGAGGCATATCCTTGGAAAGTTTTGTTATGATCTTTGCTTTCTCAGACCAGATGAATACTGTACAGTACATTGTGGCTGACAACTTTTGTCTTTTCTAGACTCTCCACATTTGCCATTGATATTTTCCATTGACAACCATCTTTATTTCTGATATGTAAATGTACAGTCCACATTACCTGTAGCAGATCCTATACTAAATATTATACTAAATGACTTCTCAGGATAGTGTTGGGGAATATCCTGACCTTTTATCACCAAATCTTCAGTGTTCATTTCATCCGTCCAACATCAAAGATGACCAAAAGTTGTGTTTGCCGCTGGCAACCAGAAAATAGCGACTTCTTATGTCAGAATTGTGGGGTAAGTGGAAAGCTATACTTGCTACATCTGAAGAAATAATATCCCCCGCTGCGCTATCTGACTTACGTACAAACACTATAAACACTTGTGGCCTCGGGAGTCTTTGTACAGTAAGACTTTGCAGGGCAAGATGTTTTATATTAGATAAAGCTGCTATTTGAGGAGCCTGTAGTCTGAATACGGGTAAAATAATAGGATTGAGGAGAAGTATAAAGATAGGAGTCCTTTCTAATTTGTTACTTGTATTGTCACATTGCTAAGTGATGGATTCAGTTCTGCTTTATATCCTTGTTATATCAAGTTTTAAGGTTAAGACGTATCCATAAGAAAAATAAGTGTCTGGCGGGGGTCTGACTGCAGCAACCCCCACCATTCATTAAAACGGGCTCCGTTGTCACACAGATATTCCTCTAAAAACCCTCCATTCATCTCTATGGCTTTACTGAACAATGTACTTCACCATCTACAGCACTTCCATAGACTTTGAATGAAGCGACCGTGCACATGCTTGACCACTACTCCAGTGCAATCTTCTACCATTATATAGGTTAATGTGAAATCTACTACCATTACATAGGGTATTATTGATAATTTTCTCTCCATTGTGGTTATATGACTATCCAGCTGTCAGTGACTGAGGTAACAGAGCAGAATCCATAACCTTCCTGGATTGCAGCCATGTTGTAATGTGCTCTATGCAAATGCCCAGATTGTCTGAAACCGTGAAGGTTAACCACACATTTACATGTTGGCGTACGGCCGGCATCTCCGGCATCCTGCTGAGTGCTCCTTAGGAGGAAGAGAAGACATAAAAGTGAGTTAGTATTACCAGCAGGATTGTACATTCCCTTGTGATGACTGTCCACATTTGTGTCACACTTTTGGGATATATTTCCATTTAATTCCTTTATAGCTTGCCGCCCAGTGTTGCAGTTATGGGTCTGTCTTAGTAAAAAGCTATTTCTGGAGGATCTGATGATTAGATAGATGTAATACCACTGAAAGTGACTGTATACGTAATAACAAGATATCAGTCATAGAAGATGATTGTTATCCCGAATCTTAGGGCTAGTTCACACGGGGGAAAAGAGGCTGATTTTGACAGCGGATTTCGCTTCAAAATCAGCCCCTTTACAATAGTGGTCTATGTAGACTGCTAGCTTTTTTTTTTTCTGCTAGCAGAGAAAAAGAAGCGACATGACCTTTCTTTAGGCGTTTTCCGCCTGAAGAAAGCAATAGAAGTGAATGGGAGGCGAAAACCGCACGTTTTTTTTCTGCGCGTATTTTTGCAAAAATACGCGACTCGGTTTTTTCAGCCCATTCACTTTACATGAGAGGAAAACAGCCTGGCTTTTTTTTTTAAAGCTGTTTTTACAAAAAAAAAGCTCCAAAAAAGCTTGGCAAGGTCCAAAAAAAGCTTCCTAATTAGGAAGCTTTTTTTTTTCCGGTGCCAAAATAAGCCACATGTTATTTACGTGTGAACTAACCCTTACACAGACCATTGTTGGAGTGAACAATTGTACGATCATTCATCCCTCGTGAGCGGCCAACAAATGCAAACCGCACGAGGATGAACAATCGGATTAAGGCCTATATGTCCCAGTATAGTTCAATGCCGATAGTCTTGTTACTGTATGTCGCTAGTCAGCTCTTATTACAGGAAGAAAATCTTCCTGTCTGAAAGGATCCTTAAAGGGAGTCCCCAGACCAGTCCCTATTGAGGTATAAGCACCATCAGAGTCGGGGTTCACGTGACTAAAACTCTGTTTCTGCTTCCCCATCAGCCTCTGTTGGTAAGAGTTCTGTGGTTTCTGTCTGGATTTGGCTGTCAGTAAGAGCAGGGTAGAAAGGTCTGTGAGATGGGATCTGCATCTTTGGGACATTTATGGCATATCATTTGGCTATTACATTTTATGAGTATTATTTTATAAGTTTATTTTATCAGTAAAACTACTGGTGCCAACTTTCCATTACAGATGTGAAACCTAACTCGATCTAATAATAAGGAAAATATATATCCCTTTTTAATCAGTTTATTCTCTATTCTTCTTTCTGTATATGATTATGGGGGCGGCCATCTTCCCTGAGCTTCTCCCCTCCTCTTTAAACCACATTTAGTATTGTGCTTACCAGCAGAGAGATGGTCGTAAGACGCAATAGATTGGAGCTGACTCATTGAGATTTATGGGAGAGTTATCTAGGTATGAAGGGAGTATATCAGCTGTGACATCATCTGCCAGTAGTGGATACACTGCTGGATCATTACAGGTGTTGTCTATAGAGGTGTTCTCTAATATTGTAATCCTGCCTGTATTGTAAATGAGGTGACTGCTGCAAAGTAAACCCCTACAGACTTGGCAAGTGTCAGTCTATTATTTAGGCTTAGTGGCTACAATGAAAATTGCAGGATATATATATATATATATATATATATATATATATATATTTTAATTTAGATTGGGACATGGGAAATTAAAATTTAATAAAAAAATTCTTTAAAAATATGCTTAACATATACTGCAATCTTCTGCTGATATACAGAAACCTCTTTGCCGCAGTTTTCCACTACATTTCTGCAACATATCTCGGTGTTGCAATCCCATGTCGCATTGGTCTGACCCCCGGCACCCTGGCCGATCGGCTGATTTAATGGGCCACAGCAATCTAGAATAGTTTTTTTCTATTCTAGATTGATGTCCATGAATAATCCTGCAGCTCTTTCCCATTCACCTGACTTGGAGGAAGCTTTAGTATCATTCATGGCTGCTACACAGTGTACAGAGCTGGGCCTGGTCTGATGCCTGTTACAGAGCACTTCCGCCCCCCCCCCCCCCAAACCACTAAACAGGACTCAGATTCCCCCCACGTCACCACTACCTATATGATAAGATAACTCATTAGTATTAATGTTCATGAAAACCTGTGTCGCTAATGAGCCCATGTTCACACATTGCAGGTTTTTTTGTGTTTTTTTTTTTTTAATGGTATCCAAAACCAGTATTGATGTCCTAGCGATGAGTAAGTATACCTGAAAGTATAAGGGGTAGCTTGCATAGGTGGCCTTTTTGTCCTCTTTGGGCCCGCAGGACGGGAATTGATCCGTCTGCTGTAACATAATACATATATAACTGTGTAGACAAGAATACAGGCCGCCCTGTGACACACATTTGTCTGTTTGCCGTCTTTGGGCAATAAGATTTCCATTAGCCATCATGAACATGTAGAATAAATATTGGGTAAGTAGATTTGACAATGAGAACGGTCAATCCCTGTATGTAATAGCAGTAATATGAGACAGAAGCTCTTGGGTGTGTTCTCTACTCGCTGGAAAATCAAAGGCATCTGCTTCAGCCAACGCTCGCTGCGGCGTTCCCCTTTTATGAGTGGACTTTGTATTTCCCTGATATGAGTTCTCATGTTTTTCTCCTCTCTCTTGGCTAGCAGATGAGTTTGGCATGCACGCCGAGGGCCAGATCCAGCACACACTGAGATTTCTGCTGGATGTCACTTTATAATCAGGATGACCTGGAGGACATTGTTTATCCAGGTGAAACATCTGTATTTACAAAGGCACCTCTCCTTGTTTCATCCTGTCCTTTAGTTTTGTGGGTATGGGAAAAGGAAAACGGAATCATCCATGGCATTTGCAAAACACTTTCTATGTTGGCTGAAAATGTACGGACATAGGAATAATTCTTAGGGTGAATGCACAAAATGTCGCCATAAATGCATTGATACTTACCTGCATCGTCCTGTGTTCCTGTGCTTAGCTGCTACTTTGCTTGTATACAGAGCAACTGCATCAGTGATGTCAAGTTGATGGGACCGAGCAGGAAAGGGGAGAATGCAGGTATGTATTAGAGCATTTTTATTTTCTATACATCCCCCGCTGACTGCATTCACTTTTCTCATCTGGGTAAACGCCTTTAAAGGGGGTCAATCACCAGAACCCAGAATATCAACCCAGCCCACAGATAGCCTAGGGTTGTGTGAATCAAACATTGTTTTCCCCTTGTGAATTGGTGCCTTGTAAAGCAAGTGAGCTCTTAGGAGCAATGAGGACCGTGCCACTTTCCTCTTTGGAGCAATGACAACAATCTTGTTGCTCCAGACAGATCATTTGCATGTTGCAGAAAATAGCCAATATCTTGTAACAGAGACATTGATTCTCAAGGAGAAAATGCTTTCATTCAGGTTGCAGAAATATCAGCGTTCTTAGATTTGGTCTGATATCACTGCACTGCCCACCCTGACTGAACTTCTATGGTTTTGTACTGTCGGAGGGGCATTTGTCACCATGAGCCGTAAGGCCGGCCCCTCTGACACAGAATATCGGTGCCGAAAATAACAGTATCAATATCTGTGCAACTGGGGCACGTATCAGCAAAACTTGGTGGCCTCATTTTATCTTTTTGCCTGTGGTAAAATACGTCATGTCTTTTTCATAACACAGCCTGTGCTATTTTCAGCCATTTTGTGATTGTACATGGCCTATAGAATTCTGTGCACATCTGCATTACATCCCTCTTAATCGATAACACATCTGTACTTACTGTATAAACTTTCTATTGTACGTTCTACCTGTTCTTACCTAATAGAAAATAATCCCGACGATGCAAATCCTGATAAAAATACATATGGCTCCTGGTGGGAATACTGACGCATCATGGCAATTCTGCCGATTGCTAATTGCTTCCGGCAGGAGGAATAAGCCCTCGCAGAATATATATTGATTAATTCTCCATATAGCTCATCCCCATAACATCTACACCAGTATGATTTGTGTGAACATACCCTAAAGAGAGTCTGCCATGTCTGAAATGACCTACAAACCGATTATAATGCTGTGTAGGGGCTAGAGATGAGCGAGTACTATTCGAATAGCACGCACCCATACGAATGAGTGGACGCAGGGGGTTAAGCGTCCGGCCGCCGGCAAAGTCTGCGTGCTGGCCGCTTCCATTCATTCCTATGGGTATGTGCTATTTGAAACGGGAGTTTCAAATAGTACTCGCTCATCTCTAGTAGGGGCTTTTAATAGGATCAGAAACATAACTTTTTGGCCACAAACCGATGAAGCAATGCAGAGATATTCACGTTTTTATGGATACAGAAGTCATCTGCAAGTTTATGACCAAAAAGGTATGTTTCTGCCCTTATTAATGGCCTCTACACTGCATAAAGGCCTCTAAATTGTACAATTCCTTTAAATTGGGCCATGCTTTGCCATGAGCTTTGTCTTATTTTACATCTTTACAGAGACTTATTGAAAGAATGATTGAGTTACATTTTGTCCTAATCCATTCTCTTAAAATTTCCACAGTAATTCTAATTCTGCTAATGATTGTCCATATTATTTATTGGGCAGTGATGTCCTCCTGATCTGGATCAGACAAAACTCTAGACAGGGCACCTTGTGCTAGAGAAGATGACGTGTCTGCTGGAGGATATGGGCAGGAACTGAGCTGGAAACAATTCCTTCTAATGTCACTGTAAGCTGGAAGACCTCTTGTCATGGTATAAGTCCCATGCGTCTGCAAATATACACTCTATAGGCTGCTCTTATGCAGTACACGGCTATTCACTGCTACAATAGAGTCAAGAGGCTGATTCCTACTTGGGCAAGATCTGTATGGAGTTTGTAGGATGTCTCTGCTTTTGTAGGTTCCCTAAACTCCCCCTGCTGTGTGCAGGATACTTGCTGGGTTAGATACTTGACTCTGCGCCCTGACTGCCCAGTGTGCAGCTGCATCTCTCCACGCCTGATGTCTGATCAGAGGGTTTGCCTGGACAATCCCTTTTAACAGAATTTTTCTGTAGATGCAGTGCAATCCTCAACAAGTAGGCGTGCAACTATAGTGTTCTTTTTTGGTTGTGTGTGTTCCTGTTTTGCAGTTTGAGTGCATAAAGTTATAGTGTTCAAAAAGCAACGCGACAGTCCTAAAAATGCACCCTAATTCAGGTGTAATTTGTGCTCAAAAATGGCATACATGCTTTACATTTCATTTTCTTTGAGACCCTTTAGTTTTAGTGCTTTGTCTGACATTTGGGTGTGGCTTGTGGTAAAGGGGCAGAGCTTAATATGCAAAACTGTGCACCAAAAGTTTGGCACAATAGTGTCCGAATCTGAGCCAGCAAATAAGTGGTGTAAAGTTAAGTAAATGGTCTAAAAGTACACCACATTTTGAAAACGCATTAGGTACTTTGATAAATTGGGTGACATTTTTGGCTTCATACACAAGAGTGTGTACATATAGGTGGTCTGTGGTGACACAACATGGACGGAACATAGATGACATCTGTATGCAGCCCGGGCCTCATAGACCCATTCACTTCTTCTAGTGAGTCTGTCCTGAGTTTTTTTTACCGGCTGACTGCCCCATACCCGGGCCATAGAGGTGAACGGTCATGTGCATAAAGCCGAAGACTGTCTACACTTTGCACTTTCTAAAAACTAAACCATATTAGTTTATCTGCCCCAATGTGTCCTGTCAGAGAGTATGCGACAGTACAGTGTACATATACAGAATAAATCCATGTACTGTAGTGTCGTCTCATCCATATCTCAACCAATCATAATCTTGAAAATGGCTTTTAGTATATTCTAATTATAATTTCTGTATTGGAAATTGGGTTAAAAATTCCATCAATCTGGGGACATATCCTTAGGAGAGGTCATAAATAGCTTTAGCCCCACCAAAAAAAAACCTTTAACAAAGAATTTGGTAATGATGATGCATTTCTCTTCTCTCCTGGGATCTTTGTCAGGTCAGAATCGAAGCCCTCTGATACAACCAATAAATGGCATCACTGAGCTGCGGCACTATTCACAGAAGCCATGGTGCTAGGTTCACACTAGTGTTTCAGTCTCCATACAAGACTTAGAATCGATAGAGAGAGAGAGAAGTCCTGCAAGCGGACAGGGGTTCCGTCTTTGGGGTCCCCGTGTGGACCCGAAGGATGGAAAACCAAATGCTAGTGTGAACCTGGAATAGGCAGGTTTGGTGAGACCTCCATTCTAAGAATAGAAGTCCCTCCTAATCTGTGGATATGTCATACATTTTGGAGATGATGATTTAGAAATCCCTTAGATGGTCAATCAGAGCCTGACTAAATCTGGAGACTTCCTAATTGTTCTCCTGGGATTGAAAGATGTCTTTCAATCAAAGCAATCATACAGCACCAGTACATGAACTCAGAAGGGACTAAGCCTAAAAATATCTGTACCATAAATGACAAACCTATAACATACATGTCACCTCTAATGTATACTGTATGGTCTTCCTCGCATAACTGAACATTCATATACACCCAACTTTTTATGTCAGGATTAATTTAATCTTCCTTTTTCTCTGTCAGTCAGCATTGATGATGTTGAAGATGTGCGTCTTGGCCATGAGACGGAAGGGATGAAGAGGTATGCCAATGATGTCCCAAGCGACCGCTGTTTCTCTATTATCTTTAAGGGTCAACGAAAGAACCTCGACCTGATCGCCAGCTCTAATGAAGAAGCTGCTCGATGGACTGAAGGGTTAACTAAAATTATGAGCAACTCTCGGTCCATGAACCAGAATCAGAAGCTGCAACAGTATCTTTTACACTGTCCGCAGAGATTGTACCGTGACAATGTGCCAGTGACTTCAACAACTTCCTACATCCCTCCTTTCCCTAGAATACATATAAAAGTAGAAAATGACTGTGACACACATACACATTAGGTATCCCTGTGTCTGAAAGTGCCCGACCTACTGAATATAGGGTATCTGCAGTGCTCCTGTTCCGTCAGGAAGGGGTTAATAGGAGCATTACAGATACCCTATATTCAGCCAGGCTGAGTTCCACGTGAGGGAAAAAAATCCCAGTCCTCAAGCTCAGGGAAGGGGCAAACAGAAAACCAAACCCCCTCCCCCCCCTTCCCCAGCACCCAGCAACTACTGCAGCCAAAAACCATTTTAATTTTTGAAATTTTCCAGTAGCTGCTGCATTTCCCCCCTAGGCTTATACGCGAGTCAATAAGTTTTCCCAGTTTTCTGTGGTAAACTTAGGGGCCTCGGCTTATATTCGGGTCAGCTTATGCATTTTATGCCTAAGTCACCAGCCAATGTTATCAGACATATTATGACTGGTTAGCCCTTCTAATAATATAGACGTTTCTTCTAGAACTTGCTTTTTGTGGAATAAATGACAATATAATTATTTCTAAATCTGATTCTGACAACACAGTCCACTTTTGTGCTTCTGTATTTTGTGGTGTATTCTGTAAACTGCTATCAGCCATGTTTTATAGTACACGTATGTTCTGAATTGCAGGGAACAGTAAAAACAGGGCGTAGACTCAGGATAAAAATATGTCTGAAAACCGTCTCCTACCCTGAGATCTTGTAATTATTGGTTGGCAGGGTCTGAAGTGGTGGCGTGAGGCAACAGCACATTGTACTTTACTAACCTTTCTATGACATTTGACACACTACAATTTACTACCTGGCTGTAAAAAAACGATTGAGTAATTCAGTATAAATAGCGACCATTCACATCAAAGAGACTTCTGGCAACATTTTGCCTACCTAGTTCAGTTAATGTGAACTTGCATTAGACGAGAGTTTCTGCACATATTAAATTCCTTTTACACAAGCCGATGACTGTTCATCTCCAGTCATTGCCCTGTGTAATGTGTAAACCTGAGAATAATCACCAACAATCAAGTAAACCCTCAGTTGTTTTGTGATCATATATGTGGAACATGTGATAGTTTGCTGGCAGCACTTCCCTGGAACAGTTGGAATTTTTTCTATAGCCTCCACCATTCCTGAGCAATAAGTGCTGTTAGTTTTGGTATGCCATTTAAGACTCTGTACTGTCAGGTAGGTGCAGACTGGGGGTGTGATTCTGAGCTCTGACACTGGCTGCCTCTGATTGGAGCTGTGAATCACGCCCCCTGCCTGACACCGCTCACCTGACATTACAGAGCTTAGATAGCACATCAGGCACCAAAACTACTTGTACTTGTTACTCACTAGTGGTGTTGGCTAGAGAGAAAATTCTAACTCCACTGTAATCAGTGGATGGGCCCCTCCACATATGCAAAGAACTTGGTGGAGGTGATGAAAGGGTCTCTTTAATGAAGTGCAAAACTATGCTTTAATACCATATTAATCCTTGATAATGCTAATAGCTGGATCCATTCCTGTCTACGGAAAGCTGATAAAAACAAGGACAACAAAATGAGCTTTAAAGAGCTAAAGAGATTCCTGCAAGAAGTAAACATTGAAACTGACGATAACTATGCAAAACAGATATTCCAGGTAAGATCACCGGTTAGTTGTCAGGTGACAATTATTCCTTCCAGTGGGCATGTCTTCGCTATAGGGAGAGGAAAACTGCAAACACATTGTGGGATGCTGATGGATTGCCATGTCTGCCACCATGTTCTGCCTGTTAATAGGTTGTATGTTAGTGTAACACTGATGTGCAATAATGCTTTGGAATATTATGTATCATATACCATTATAAGAACAATTAAATAACCAATCCTGAGGACATTGGTCTCAAAGGAGTGGGGGTCTGACACCCAGCACCCCATCTATCAGCTGTTTTCAGCAGCTGATTTACAGAGAATGGAGCAAGAAGCAGAGTGCTCTCTGTGTAATGGCCAGATCAGTTTACTGCCAATTAGATCCCATTCACTTGAATGAGAGCTAAGCTGCAGTGCTTTGGTTCAGCCATGACACCCAGAATACAGCTGTCTGCTTCCTGCTATATTCTCTGCGAACGGCCGATCATCGGTGACAAAAGTTATCAGACTGATCTGATATTATTGACTTCTTCTTAGAGCTACAATATCTTCAGCCTGCAAACTCCTTTAAGGCACCAAAATAGACCATGTCCCTTTATTGAGGGTGAACATTTCTCTAAAATACATTAACCTTTTCAATGTAATATGTGTAAAATTTTTGATTTGTCGATTTTTTTTTTTTTTTTTTATTTTTTTTTTTTTAAATTTTAATTTTTTTTTTCCCAGCAATGTGACAGATCAAGGACAGGATCCCTGGAGGATGATGAAATAGAGGAGTTTTACAAGATGCTGACAACACGAGACGAGATCAATGTTATATTTTCCACATATAAGGATAGTGAGAATTTCATGTCCGCCAGTAACTTCCAAAAATTCTTGAAGGATGAGCAGCACGAAACACTGAGCTTAGACCAAGCAAAGTCCTTGATCACCAAGTATGAACCAAGTGAAGAAGGTAGGCTGGCTGTCACTACTATGTCTTCCATCAGGTTTGTAGTCGTCTCCTCAGTGGCTGCTGTATAAAGACACATGATGTCCATATGTATAGAACTGTATTCATGAGTTGTGTTCATGTGTGAACCTGACCTTACGCTAGGTTCACACTAGCGCCCGGAGTCCGTTCTGCATGCAGAAGACAAAGCTGTCAGACCGGGTCCGGCCGTGTGCGCCGGTGAACGTTTTATGCTCTCTGCCGTGAAACCGTTTTTTTTAAACCAGACACAGAGTACTGCATGTCAGACTCTGTGTCCAGTTTTAAAAAAACGGTTTCGCGGTGGAGAGCATAAAACGCTCACCGGCACTCATGGCCAGACATCTTTCAAACCCATTCAAATGAATGGGTGAGAGAGTCCTGCAGGTTTCCGTCTCCTGCTCAGTTTTGTGCAGGAAACTGAAACCTGCAAAACGGAGACCGGGGCGCAGATGTGAACAAGCACGACAGAGTATGTCGGTATTTATTATGGTCCTCAGGGCAAAATGTTTCTGAATGTTGGCATGGGTAAAGTCTTATGTCATTGCCCTATTTCTATATACGATTATCAAGCACCTATTTAGTTACCTTTCTGCTTTTCTGTTGGAGCACAAATTTCCATATGTCTCAATGTATTCTCTATAAACATGTCAGTTCATGCCGCTACTTTACTCTGTTGTAAATTTCTTTTGGTCAAAATTATTACATGGTGTTACAAGGGTAAAAAAATGGCGGTGTTTCTTACTCATGGAAGAGCTTCCTTAAGTGTGTCTTGTTTACCTTTGCAGGTAAAAAGCAGCAGTCTATGACGAAAGATGGCTTCCTTATCTATCTGTTATCTGACGATGGAGGTATATTCAATCCAGCGCACAGAAAGGTTTACCAGGACATGAAGCAACCGCTGTGTCACTACTTCATCTCCTCCTCGCATAACACTTACCTGATGGAGGACCAGCTGAAGGGTCCAAGCAGTACCGAAGCTTATATACGGTAAGCTCCTTACACTGTGTATCAAATCTGCAACTCTTCAGACTAAAGATTTAGTACATTACTTATTCCAACCTCTTCATGTTATAGTTTTTATATATGTGGATGCCACTTTTTTTCACTTATCTCAGGGCTGATTTACATTACTGAATTATTTTTTTTATCATCAAGCATTTTGACTGCATTTTGATGTCGCTTTGATGTACGGATTTATTTAGCTGTCACATTTCTCATGCAGGGCCCTTAGTAAGGGTTGTCGTTGTGTGGAGTTGGACTGCTGGGATGGACCTAATGGAGAACCGGTTATTTATCATGGCTACACACTCACTTCCAAAATCCTCTTCAAAGATGTCATAAAAGCTATAAAGAACTATGCCTTTAAAGTAAGTGAAGAGTTTCAGAATGGCTAGGTCCTTCTGCTTAAGGGTCCATTCACACAGAGTAAACGCGTGCTCATTTTGGCAAAATACACATGTAAAAATAAGACTCCCATTGACTTCAATGCCATTTTTTTTTTTTACACGTGTAAAATGTCATTGAGGTCGATGGGAGTCTTATTTTCACACGTGTATTTTGCCAAAATGCGCGCGCGTTTACTGTGTATGAATGGACCTTAACATTGTGGCAATTCAGTGTGAGCGCTTGCAAAGCTTCAATGTAGAAACTTTGGGTATTAGTGTAGCATGTCTCCACATTAGACGCGTCTCCACATTCTCCACATCGTGAAAGCGCGTGAAAATGATTAGATGCGTCTCCACATAATGTGTACTATAGTGCAGTATGTCTCCACATCTTCCAGAAGAATCAGTGAAATCTGCCTAGTGATGACCTTTCACCCTGAACATCAGCTGAGGTAAGTGAAAAAGGCGGGAAATTTGAATTACAGTGCTTACACAGCTTACACAGTCTTTACTTCCCTGAGTGAACCTGAGGAGAAAAAGTATATTTTATTTACCACACATTTTGGGGTACCATGCCACCATGTGTGTCCCAAGCAAGCCTGCTTTGGGGGTCCCTTGTCATTCTCCACATCACGAAAGTGCAGAGTAGGTATAAATATCAGTAACAACGCGATACATGGCTTTGGATCCAAATATTTGTGAATTCTGTGAGCTAACGTCAACTGATGATCAGGCTATTGAATTTGCCAAGCAAAATCGATTACGTCTGTCGGATCAACAGCTTAATCAGCAGCAGCAACAACAACAACAAAATTTTGTAAACCCTTTCACCGGCGTCAACACCCAGAGAATCGAGGCAAATTCGGGTCATGTCAAAACAGAAATTCTGCAGAAGATGCGTGGTACTTCGCCAAATTTGTTGCCAGGACATTTGGCTGAATATTGGTGGAGACTGCAACATCGAGAGACTCCGTTTTGCAACATCATTGCTGAAATTGCTCATCAGTTCCCTTTACTATGAGTTTTTCGAATGTGGAAACATGCTACACTAGAGCAAAAACGTGTAGAGACATGCTACACTAATACCGAAACTTTGTGAAATGTTGTCCTTTGAAATCATGTAAGAAGAATTTTGCACAAGATGGTGTCATCATTGTTTTGGAATATTGACAAATTTATGGAAAATTTTATCTTTAGGTTTGCAAGAACATTTTTCACTTTCGTATTAGTTTCCTTTCAATATAAGACGATAGATTTATTTTTTTGTCCTTAACTTATGGCAGACCAGTTCCCTAAGGGAGCGTTCACACTACCGTTGGTGTCCGACAGAGAGTGTCCGCTGCTAATGTCTGGTCAAAATCTTGCACGGACATTAGCAGCGGACACTAGCTGTGTCCGTGACATTTTTCATTCATTTAAATGGAGATCGGGTGCGTTGTTTTACACTCCATGCCTGTCCTTAAAGAGGACCTTTCACCATTTTGCCTACAGGCAGTTCTATATACTGCTGGAAAGCCAACAGTGCGCTGAGTTCAGCGCACTGTCGGCTTTCCCGATCTGTGCCCGGTGTGAAGAGCTTACGGTCCGGTACCGTAGCTCTTCTATGGTCAGAAGGGCGTTTCTGACAGTTAGCCAGAGACGTCCTTCTTTACAGCACAGCCAATCGCTCCCCGCTCCCTCTGCTCGCAGTACTCGTCCATAGACGAGCATTATCAGGGAGGGAGGGGGGAGTTCCTCCTGGCTCTCGCAGCATAGCGCGATTGGCTGTGCTGTGAAGAAGGACGTCTCTGGCTAACTGTCAGAAACGCCCTTCTGACCATAGAAGAGCTACGGTACCGGACCGTAAGCTCTTCACACCGGGCACAGATCGGGAAAGCCGACAGTGAGCTGAACTCAGCGCACTGTCGGCTTTCCAGCAGTATATAGAACTGCCTGTGGGCAAAATGGTGAAAGGTCCTCTTTAACTGTACGTTCCTAAAGATGTCCGTCTTTTCAAGCGGACAGCAAAACCCGACATGTAGGTTTTTTCTGTCCGCTTGAAAAGTCTGACATCTTTACGAACGGACACTTAAGGACAGGCACGGATTGTAAAAGAACGCACCCGATCGCCATTTAAATTAATGAAAAATGTCACGGACACAGCTAGTGTCCGCTGCTAATGTCCTTGCAAGATTTTGACTGGACATTAGCAGCGGACACTAGCTGTCGTACACCGACGGTAGTGTGAACGCCCCCTAAGAGAGATTGTAGTAATGCTCTTGGTTGAAACTTTTTTTTGTGTGTTCACATTTGTATTTCGGCCACAGCAACGTGTATTTCTTGTTCAGATGTTTTGGCAGTGCTGACCAATTTTTGTGTGTTGTTGTGGGTTTTTTTTTTTGGTTTTTTTTTGTGTGTGTGTGCATACTTCACTGCAACATGATGGGACATCAGGGCTGTGAAGTTGGAGACAGAGTGGCAGTAGGGACTAATTTTGGCTGGAGGTGGTGTCAGAAAAACCTCCAGTTTCAAAATATTTTTTAAATCATTTTTTAATATTTTAAATCATTTTAAATTATATTATATGATTATTAATATTATATAATTAGATACTTTGCTGAATATTTACCTTTGTAAGAATTCAATCACTGGCTGTTTTAAAAAATCTGAGAATCTATACTGCTTCGGATAGGAGTTGGTTCAGGACTTTGAATTGGTCTGTGGAAACATGGAGATGTGGCTTTGGCCTAAAGACTCCCCAGTCCTGGAGACCTTTCAGCCCTACTGTGATAGCATCACATGATACATATGTAGAGGCAGAGAACCATCAGCAGAGATATACAGTCAGTACATGGTATCACGTAACTCTAAAATGCTACCAATTGTGATTTATCAATGCCTTGTTATCTGAGAACACTTTTCACAGAACAGAGCTGCAGTGTCTGATTTATGGTACGAGACCCGATATACATCTGCGTTTGGGCCATTCCGTTCCCCTATCCTTCAAGCAGCACTTTTCTCAACACATTTTTTGTGCGGAAACATTATAGTCTATGGGGTCCGCAGGTTTCCTTAGATAACCACTTTTTTATGCAGATAGGTTTCTGTTTGGGGAGGGGTCCTCAAGTGGACTCCCTGGATGGAAACCCGAACGCAGATATAAATCGGGCCTAAGAGTAAAATCACACACAACTGATTTGTTTAATAAATTTCTGAAATCTGATTGTTTACATGGAGTCTGGATCTGTACCCTTCTCACACACAGAACTTTAAGGTGGGGGGCTGTTAATTCAGGTTTTGCTTTCCTTTGTGCAGTTGTAGATTGTTAAATCATTGTAATATAGTGCAGCAGGTTTTAGGAGCTGCAGTTATTGGGACGTCTTCTCCCCTCTCCATAGACTAATATGTAAATAGTAACAGCATGACAAATGGAGAAGGAATACATATTTCTTAAATAAGATATATTACAACATTTCTTCTATTCATACATGCCATTCATTTATAATAATGGTTTTATAATTGGAGGTCACTTTAAGGCGGCTTCACCTAAAGCCCTGCACTGATCTCTCCTACATATCACTGGCTAGTTCTAAGCTATAGCACAACCTGTTAAACATCGAAGTCTCTAATCAGGAGCGAAGACAAGAACCCTAATTGTATATTTCTTTCCTTAAGACTTCTCCTTACCCTGTGATCATTTCTCTGGAAAATCACTGCAGTCTTGACCAGCAGAAGACTATGGCCAAGCACATGAAGGAAATACTCGGGGATATGCTTTTGACTTGGCCAGTTGAAGGAAAAATAAAGGAATTCCCCTCTCCAGAGGTGAGATATTGCCTTAAGATCTCAATATTTCTAGCAAATATTCATCAACTGTAAAAGTTAAAGGTAAACTAGATGAGACGATGATCACCAAGAGTAACCAAGCTGTGGCCTGGGGATGTGAAGGTCAGAAAGCCCATGTACAGTCATGGCCAAAAGTTTTGAGAATGACACAAATCTTCTATTTTCACATGATCTGCTGCCCTCTGGTTTTTATGTGTTTGTCAGATGTTTTTATCACATACAGAAATATAATTGCAATCATATTATGAGTAACAAAAGCTTATATTGACAGTTAGAATGAGTTAATGCAGCAAGTCAATATTTGCAGTGTTGACCCTTCTTCTTCAGGACCTCTGCAATTCTCCCTGGCATGCTCTCCATCAACTTCTGGACCAAATCCTGACTGATAGCAGTCCATTCTTGCACAATCAATGCTTGCATTTTGTCAGAATTTGTAGGTTTTTGTTTGTCAACCCGTCTCTTGATGATTGACCACAAGTTCTCAATGGGATTAAGATCTGGGGAGTTTCCAGGCCATGGACCCAAAATCTCTATGTTTTGTTCCCCGAGCCATTTAGTTATCACCTTTGCTTTATGGCAAGGTGCTCCATCATGCTGGAAAAGGCATTGTTGATCGCCAAACTGCTCTTGGACGGTTGGGAGAAGTTGATCTTGGAGGAAATTCTGGTACCATTCTTTATTCATGGCTGTGTTTTAGGCAAGACTGTGAGAGAGCCGATTCCCTTGGCTGAGAAGCAACCCCACACATGAATGGTTTCAGGATGCTTTACAGTTGGCATGAGACAAGACTGGTGGTAGCGCTCACCTCGTCTTCTCCGAATAAGCTGTTTTCCAGATGTCCCAAACAATCGAAAAGGAGATTCATCAGAGAAAATGACTTTACCCCAGTCCTCAGCAGTCCACTCCCTGTACCTTTTGCAGAATATCAGTCTGTCCCTGATGTTTTTTTCTGGAGAGAAGTGGCTTCTTTGCTGCCCTCCTTGAGACCAGGCCTTGCTCCAATAGTCTCCGCCTCACAGTGCGTGCAGATGCACTCACACCTGCCTGCTGCCATTCCTGAGCAAGCTCTGCACTGCTGGTAGCCCAATCCCGCAGCTGAAACACTTTTAAGAGACGGTCCTGGTGCTTGCTGGTCTTTCTTGGGCGCCCTGGAGCCTTTTTGCCAAAATGGAACCTCTCTCCTTGAAGTTCCTGATGATGCGATAGATTGTTGACTGAGGTGCAATCTTTCTATCTGCGATACTCTTCCCTGTTAGGCCATTTTTGTGCAGTGCAATGATGACTGCACGTGTTTCTTTAGAGGTAACCATGGTTAACAGAAGAGAAACAATGATGCCAAGCACCAGCCTCCTTTTAAAGTGTCCAGTGGTGTCATTCTTACTTAATCATGACAGATTGATCTCCAGCCCTGTCCTCATCAACACCCACACCTGTGTTAATGGAGCAATCACTGAAACGATGTTAGCTGGTCCTTTTAAGGCAGGGCTGCAATGATGTTGAAATGTGTTTTGGGGGATAAAGTTCATTTTGTAGGCAAATATTGACTTTGCAAGTAATTGCTGTTAAGCTGATCACTCTTTATAACATTCTGGAGTATATGCAAATTGCCATTAGAAAAACTGAAGCAGTAGACTTTGTAAAAATTAATATTTGTATCATTCTCAAAACTTTTGGCCATGACTGTATACTTTTTTTTTTTTATCATATGTGGACATATTACATTTTTTGTGAAAATGAATTCAATGTTGGCTTCTATAATGTATTTTACATTCTTAAGCTTTGGCTCATTTGTTTCAGCAACTAAAAGGGAAAGTCTTAGTGAAAGGAAAGAAGCTCGGCTCACTGGAAGCCAGCATCAAGGAAACAGAGAACAGCATCGCCGAGGCAGAGGATGTGTCTGATGAGGATGAGGCTGCAGAAATGGACGATGAAGCTGTCAAGTCTAATGTCCATGCCAAGAAAGGCGCGGTAAGCAGACTAGTCTTCGACAAAATAAAAAAAACAATTTTTTTGAACAGTTCTAAAAGTACTTTGTTAGTACAACCTATTTGTACTGAATTGTATCGTAGGGTGCAAAGCTGAAGCTGGCCAAGGAACTGTCCGACACTGTGATCTACTGCAAGAGCGTGCACTTCCGTGGCTTTGAATATGCCACAGAGCATCAGTCCTTCTACGAAATGTCCTCCTTAACTGAGAGCAAAGCTCTGAAGCTGGCCAATGAGTCAGGTAAGACTGAGGCCGCACTGTTTACTCACAGGGTGTTGTCGTTGACAGATTGGGATTAATTGCCTTCTTTTAATTTCATGGTCCAAAGAGCGGATTTACTTTTTAATTATAATCAATGTAGTTGTGCATTACAGCTGCCATAATTCTTGGCTAGCAATGTGTGAGAAAATAATAGTTCGCACCCAAAATAGCACCACATGGGGCCACACAGTGGCTCAGTGGTTAGCACTGCAGCCTTGCAGCGCTGGAGTCCTGGTGTTCAAATCCCACCAAGGGCAAAAAAAAAACCATCTGCAAGGAGTTTGTATGTTCTCCCCGTGTCTGCATGGATTTCCATCCCATATTTCAAAGACATACTGATAGGGAAAAATGTACATTGTGAGCTCTATGTGGGGCTCACAATCTACATTAAAAAAAAAAAGAAAAAAAAAAAAATACCACCACATAACCAAAAACCATTTTCAGAAACGTGCTTTGAGTAGGTTTCAGTAGAACAAAGTAAAAGACTTAAAGGAGTGGACCTTCAAGTGTTTATCAGCAGTATGGGGGATAAATGTATGATCCCTTAGTCCCAACCACTGGAATCCTCAGCGATCATGAGGGGGTTAATGAGTTCCCTGTGTGAAGGCAATGGTGCACATGCTCTATTCACTTCTATGGGTCTCACAGAGCACTACACTTGGCTATGTCTGACAGTCACATAGAGAGGTACATGGAGTAGCAGTCACATGTGTGCACCACTTCTCCATTCATACATGGCACTCATGAACCCCTATCCTATTGTTAGGGCCCTCATGGATCATACATTTATCACCTATCCCTTTAAGTATTTTACTTTATTTTACTGAATCCTACTCATAGGGCTTTTCAGTTAACCCCTTGTTGAAGATTGTTTTCAGGTATTGTCAGGATTTCTCAACCCCTTTATAGTGAAAGCGAGACCTGTATGGGTCATTGTAGTGTTGCATATTACCATCATTAATATTGAATAATGCTCCTGATGGGGCTGTAAGTGTGTGTACATATATATATATGTATGTATATATGTATGTATATACAAAAATTGTCAGGTCTGGGGTTGCTAGGTGGGGTGGCATAGACACACAAGTCCAGTTTCTTTAGTCCAAAACATAGGTAGAGTTTATTTTCACTCAAAAAAGCAGTGCAGCAACAAAAGGAAACAATATGAAAATAAATACCTGCCTGGCTAGGCTCTAACTAAACATAGAATAGCAGAAATCAAAAATCCAGTAGAATCATTCAGGACACAACTCCAAAAATATGACCTCTCTGTCGGCTCTTCAGCCAAACTCTGCCCAAGTCTGCTGCTGGAGCTGGCTTCTTAAGCTCCCTTGATGAGCAGACTCTCTGCAGCTGAGTTGCTGCCGGATCATCCCCAAAGTGTGGACTGGAGGGGGGGGAATGACAGGTCCCACTACCAACCTACCTGCCATTCCTAAAAATCCAGCCCAGTAACTGGAACTCTGAAATAACCCTCAGGAGACAATAGTTATCTACTGAGAAACATTCTTTCTGGAGTTTTCTCATCTCACCCACCTGAGTAGTCTGGGTGAGATGTACACCCCCTCCATTACCTGACCAGCCAGCCATCGGCTTACAGTATATACTTGGATCTTCATATCCATCAGTGGTAGTTCTGGCCTTCACTTTACTACTCCCCCTGCTGTTTGGGTCAGACAGCTAGTCACAGCCTGAGTAGTCACCACTTCAGTGGCATGTCACAGTACTCACGTGTTGTATATCAAGAGGTCAGTAATGACATTTGTGATTGGCTGCAGCAGTCACCTGGCACAAACTGGACGATACCCTTGTCCTCTGTTCTTCTGTATACATAAGAAACAGAGGCTTGTTTTTTTTATGTTTTTTTTTCTTGCATTTTTAATATTACAAATATGGACATTTCAGTTACTTCTTGTTTCATGTATTGTTGTTCTCTTTTCAATAAAGGAAACAGTTTTATTCGCCATAATTCGAGACAGCTTACCAGAATTTATCCTGACGGCATGAGGACCGATTCTTCCAACTACAGTGCTGTGGACATGTGGAATGTGGGCTGTCAGATAGGTGGGTGCGTCCTAGACAAAGTCGTGTTACATTTTCTAACCACTTCTCCCCTTTAGTATACTAATCCCAATAGCCATTGGAAACCTGCATGTCTACTTACTAGGAGGGGAGTAACGGCCCCTTTGCATGCATCAACACCGTGGAGGATGGGCACCAATAGATGATTTACCCCATCAGTCAATGCCCTTTTACACAGGCAGATGCAAATTTCAGGGTGATGGACAATTCTTAGCAAAATCCCAAATGCTGTTTCATTGTTTGTCTGCAGCATTTCTCTATTTGCACGGGGTGACAAATAATTTTTCCTTGTGCTGTATAAAATATGCAGTTGGCCAACAAAAGACCAAAGGCACTGTTACACAGGACAGTATTTGTTCCTATTAATTGGGGCTTGAATAATAGCTTCCATGCACTCCGGCATGTTGAAATCCAGTTGCCCAATCCTTATCTCCCCCACACTTGCTGTTAGGGAGCATCTGAAGACTCCATATATATTAGATGGCCATGCGGTCCGTCCAAAGTCAGCAGGTGCAGCTGACCTACTATATATGCAATGTGTATGGTCCGCTTAACACATGACTGCAGAATCAGACTGCACAGATAGCATGTAAACTGAACAAGCTTCAGTTTCACACAGGCCATACCATTAGCCCGTTAATTTACATGGAGTGGGTGTGAAAGGGTTAAGTAATTCACATATTCTTGTTTTTTCAGATCCTGTATTTTAAAGAATCCCCTTTTTATGAGCTAATTGTGTCAGGATCGTGACAGGTTGGGAAGTATTGTCCCAAATAAATGGATTTGTCACCAAGAAAGTAGATTCTGTAAAGCGGAGCCACATCAAAAGCTATATTACCATCTGTGCTGGGATATTACAGATTTCTATTTTTTTTTTCTTAATCTTTTATTCTTAGCAAATGAAATGGGAAATTGTCTGCTATGACAATGTGCGCTTAGGCTATCTGCTGCTGTAGGTTTAATCCAGTGCCAGCTACATTTGTGACATTGGAGGGTATTTTAGGTCAGCAATAAAATTGAAGAGAGTGTCACCAAATCCTGATTATACACAGAGAAGAGATGATGAATAATAAGTATTTCAAAGGAAAAGTTGCTCATCCTCAACTCCCCCTGTTGTCTGTGACATGTTGCTTCCTGTGATATCTGATATGCTCATCCTTTCCCAGGTCTCTTTCTGTGTAGTTAGGCAAGAATCCAACATTTACTAACACAATGGTTTTGTTTTTTTTTTTTTTTTTTTTTTTTTCAGTGGCTTTGAATTTCCAGACCCCCTGTACAGAAATGGACGTCTATCAAGGCAAGTTTCGTGACAATGGGTTCTGCGGCTATGTCCTTAAACCATCATTCCTTCGATTTAACCAGTCTAAATTCAATCCAAAGTCCATTCAAGATGGAGAGTGGTGGACTCCGAAGAAACTTAACATAATGGTTGAGTATTGTTTTTTTGTTTTGTTTTAAATCTATTTACATAACAAATACTTTTACACACCATTTTGACATAATAGAAGGTTTTATACTCTCATAAAAGTGAACTTTCTGTGGATTTGTATTTAAATATGGTATCTCGTGGATCTTTCCCAATGTAACAGCGATCTCCTTAAAGAGGACTTTTCACCACCTAGGGCACATACGGTTTTATATACCGCTAGAAAGCCAACAGTGCGCTGAATTCAGGGCACTGTCGGCTTAACTGTTCAGGGCCCCGGGGGAAGAGTTATCAGTGCCGATACCGTAGCTCTTCACCGTCAGAAGGGCGTTACTGACACTCAGTCAGGAACGCCCTTCCTCACAGTAGCGTCTATAGTGCTGTACTGTGAGAGGGGGCGTTGCTTACCACCCAGCGATGATGCTGAGCAGTGAGGAACGCCTCCCTCCTCTCCTGATAGTACTCGTCCATAGATGAGTACGGGGGGGAAGGGGGGGGGGGAGGTTGGCGTTCCTCACCGCTCAGCGTCATCGCTGGGCAGTAAGCAACGCCCCCTCTCCCAGTACAGCACTATAGACGCTACTGTGAGGAAGGGCGTTCCTGACTGAATGTCAGAAACGCCCTTCTGATGGTGAAGAGCTACGGTATCGGCACTGATAACTCTTCCCCCGGGGCCCTGAACAGTTAAGCCGACAGTGCCCTGAATTCAGCGCAATGTTGGCTTTCTAGCGGTATATATAAAACCGCATGTGTCCCAGGAGGTGAAAGGTCCTTTTTAAAGGAACAACTAGAAACAAATGATAAAGGTAAACAAGATATGATCTTTTTCCACTATGGATCAGGCAGAAGCATTGTCTGGATGTTCATAACAATAACACGCTCTCGTAGAAATCCGTCAGAACAGAGAGATTCATCTGCTTGATCTTTAACTGGAAATTGACTAAAGGGCGGGGCTTAAAAATATTTTGTCCTACTGCAGACATTGCAGATGGGAGAGGCTCCTGCTGCAGCCAGTTGTCTTGTGAAGACATAGAACATGGAAGAGGATTGGGATTGGGGGCATGGTTGAGCTGCTGGGTCACACAGAGAAGATTTGCTTCTGTATTTCTTTGTTTTATTTGTAATGTGAATTAATAGTGGAGTGATAGGTAAGCAGGAGATCAATGGAAAAACAGACAGAGAACAGACAGAGAACAGACAGAGAACAGACAGAGAACAGACAGAGAACAGACAGAGAACAGACAGAGAACAGACAGAGAACAGACAGAGAACAGACAGAGAACAGACAGAGAACAGACAGAGAACAGACAGAGAACAGACAGAGAACAGACAGAGAACAGACAGAGAACAGACAGATAGATAGACAGATAGATAGACAGACAGACAGACAGACAGACAGACAGATAGATAGATAGATAGATAGATAGATAGATAGATAGATAGATAGATAGTTGAAGATTAGCCATCTTCTAGTTTGGCTTTTCACCCGGTTTGTATGATGTTCTGCTTCTGCATTTTTTTTCTACTAGATAGATAGATAGATAGAATGAATCTTGGAATTTTTTTTGTACATTTTCTGTCTTCAATGTTCCTTTTTAAAGTGTAATACAAAGTAATCACACATTACTAACATGGGTCCATAATATATTTAGATCATCTCTGGACAGCAGCTGCCAAAACTGAGCAAGAAGTCATCCTCAATAGTGGACCCCTTTGTGACTGTGGAGATATTAGGGGTCGCACGGGACAAAGGGAAGAAGTTCTCAAAAGTTGTGGATAACAATGGTAAGAAGGATTGGTGCTTTACATTTCCAAGCCAGTTCAAAAAAATATACTGTACGCCAAATCTGATGAAACGGTTTAGTTTTCTGTAGCTATCCACTATGCTCTAACCCCGGCAGCATGAAAACCCAATAATCTACCCCATGACGGAGAACTTCACTTTAGTATGAAGTATTACTGCAGAGAAGACACAATTATTAAAAAACTAAATCTGACATGGGGAAGTGTCTGTGGGATGGCTTCCTTCTGATTTCTCCCACAAAGCTCAACTTCATTCACAGGGATCTCTTTTTTTTTTTTTTTCTTCATATTTTATTTCTCACCCGTTTCAGGATTTAAGCCCATGTGGAATGAGCATTTTGAGTTTGAGATCGATGTGCCTGCCCTTGCTTTGGTGAGATTCCTGGTAGAGGATTACGACGCTTCTTCACGGAATGACTTTGTGGGACAATACACGCTTCCACTGACCAGTTTACAACTAGGTAATGAATACATGCTGGTTGCCTAATCCTGTATCATAATAGCCAGTCCTAGATCTGGCTGGTGCCTCCTGCTGGCTGCCATTGTAGGAAGATATCACAGACTGTGGCTTCAGACACCACTAAGGCCTGTCATTGATTGACATTTGTAACATGTTCTGCTGTGTCGGTAACAGTGGCCTGCAACGTGTACTGGAGCCACCATCTGCAAATTGGAGAGAGAGTGTGTGTGTGTGTGTGTGTGTGTGTGTGTGTGTATATATATATATATATACAGTCCTATGAAAAAGTTTGGGCACCCCTATTAATCTTAATAATTTTTAGTTCTAAATATTTTGGTATTTGCAGCAGCCATTTCAGTTTGCTATATCTAATAACTGATGGACACAGTAATATTTCAGGATTGAAATGAGGTTTATTGTACTAACAGAAAATGTGCAATATGCATTAAACCAAAATTTGACCGATGCAAAAGTATGGGCACCTCAACAGAAAAGTGACATTAATATTTAGTAGATCCTCCTTTTGCAAAGATACCAGCCTCTAGTCACTTCCTGTAGCTTTTAATCAGTTCCTGGATCCTGGATGAAGGGATTTTGGACCATTCCTCTTTACAAAACAATTCAAGTTCAGTTAAGTTTGATGATCGCCGAGCATGGACAGCCCGCTCTCAAATGATCTGAAAACAAAGCTTGTTCAACATAGTTGTTCAGGGGAAGGATACAAAAAGTTGTCTCAGAGATTTAACCTGTCAGTTTCCACTGTGAGAAACATAGTAAGGAAATGGAAGACCACAGGGACAGTTCTTGTTAAGCCCAGAAGTGGCAGGCCAAGAAAAATATAGGAAAGGCAGAGAAGAAGAATGGTGAGAACAGTCAAGGACAATCCACAGACCATCTCCAAAGAGCTGCAGCATCATCTTGCTGAAGATGGTGTCACTGTGCATCGGTCAACAATACAGCACACTTTGCACAAGGAGAAGCTGTATGGGAGAGTGATGAGAAAGAAGCCGTTTCTGCAAGCACGCCACAAACAGAGTCGTCTGAGGTATGCAGAAGCACATTTGGACAAGCCAGCTTCATTTTGGAAGAAGGTCCTGTGGACTGATGAAACAAAGATTGAGTTGTTTGGTCATACAAAAAGGCGTTATGCATGGTGTCCAAAAAAAACAGCATTCCAAGAAAAACACTTGCTACCCACTGTAAAATTTGGTGGAGGTTCCATCATGCTTTGGGGCTGTGTGGCCAATGCCGGCACCGGGAATCTTGTTAAAGTTGAGGGTCGCATGGATTCCACTCAGTATCAGCAGATTCTTGAGAATAATGTTCAAGAATCAGTGACGAAGTTGAAGTTACGGCGGGGATGGATATTTCAGCAAGACAATGATCCAAAACACCGCTCCAAATCGACTCAGGCATTCATGCAGAGGAACAATTACAATGTTCTGGAATGGCCATCCCAGTCCCCAGACCTGAATATCATTGAACATCTGTGGGATGATTTGAAGCCGGCTGTCCATGCTCGGCGACCATCAAACTTAACTGAACTTGAATTGTTTTGTAAAGAGGAATGGTCCAAAATCCCTTCATCCAGGATCCAGGAACTGATTAAAAGCTACAGGAAGCGACTAGAGGCAAAAGGAGGATCTACTAAATATTAATGTCACTTTTCTGTTGAGGTGCCCATACTTTTACACCGGTCAAATTTTGGTTTAATGCATATTGCACATTTTCTGTTAGTACAATAAACCTCATTTCAATCCTGAAATATTACTATGTCCATCAGTTATTAGATATATCAAACTGAAATGGCTGCTGCAAACACCAAAATATTTAGAACTAAAAATGATTAAGATTAATAGGGGTGCCCAAACTTTTTCATAGGACTGTATATATATAATTATTATTATTAGCCCTTGGATTGGTTACTCAGTAGTTATACAAGCATACAAGGTGGGATACCACAAGCTTATACTATTATACTAGTCACCACTAATCCTGGCTATATTTCTCCTGTTAAATTGCAGGTTATCGGCACATACACCTTCTGAATAGGAATGGAGATCTTCTTCCATCTGCCACGCTGTTTGTGCACATCATGCTGCAAGAAAGCAAAGTCTGATACAAGACTGAAATGTTTACAATGTTTTATATTTTTATTCTTTTTTTAACAACTTTTTAGCTGCCTTTATTTTAGGTCAGAACTACGGTAGTTGTTTGTTTTTAAAGTTGTTAGGAAAAGCTGTACTACAACCCTCAGCAATGATTTCTATGGCTATTTTAATGAATTTTAATTTTGAAAACAATTCTACCTTTTTATTTTTTATTTTTTTTAAGGATGTTCACTTTATTTTGCTAGTCGGATGGTAATTTGGTTTAACCTGTTTTGCACATGAACTTGAAAGGGAACCCAAACTAGCACTCTTGTACTTTCCTTTAAAGCGAGTCTGTAACCAGAATCCGGGATATCAACCACCCCGTAGAAAGATAAGTTGGGTCATTTGGATCAAACCTTGTTTTCCCTTTGTGAATCGGCACTTCTTTTTCCAAGATATTGATGTTTTTTTTCAGTTTGTAAATGAGCTCTGTCGGACCACTGCTTCAGTTAAGCTCAACGGCGTATTAACAAGAAATACTATCTCCGCAACTGAGATATGGATTCACAAGGGGAAAACACTGAGCAATTTCAGGGACCTTAACCTATATATTTTTTTCCAGGGCTGGACAGATCAGCTGGGTACTGGAGACAGATTCCTTTAATAGATAAACTGTAAATAGCACATCGAGGTGGTTAGGCCAAAAAACCTGGTTGCCTTTGCTGTTGGCTTAACATATCCTGAAATGTGTGGCAAGAAGTGTCCAACTGAGCATGCTCCACTAATCGTGCACCTCCTGTTCACTAGAATGGAGTGCTAGCATATGCATGGCCATCTCTTAGGATCAGTGGGGCGTCCCCAGTTGATAACCCATAAATGTCTTTAGTGGGGAAAGCCCTGTAATCCTGTTATGTGTAATATAAATGCAAGAGATGTATCAACTGCTTTAATAGTATTCAGACATGTCACTGTCGTTTCTTATTGACAATCAGATTTTCTCAGTTCCTTCTTCCATGTAGTTGGTCATATACAACAAGTTCCTATAGCTCAGGTAACAGTCATGAAAAGCAGAACGAATTGTCTGAGAGCCTTAGAGTTACCAAGTTTGAGGTTATCGATGGGATAGGGGGTCACTTCATGATTGTGGAGGAGAACCTGGACCCCGATCTTGAGAACAGTGGGGCACCAGCCCTTTGTACCTTTCCAATCATGAAGTTATCCCCTATCCCATCAATAACTTCAAAACTTGGTACAATACATTTAACATAACACTACTGCAGGTGTCAGGAGAACCTGTACTTTAACTTATTTTATCTTATTTTATGTAGAGCTCTGATCTCCCATAACATGGAGTGCTGAATGCCATTGCTGATCTGGTAGTAATATCTTACTTTGGCTATACACTTAATACACCTGTCCATTGAATACTTTTTCAGTTAACAGTTGTACCTCCAATACACATGCACTTCTAACTCAGCCGAGTGTGACTGTGTTCTCAGTAGGAATAGGGGAATAATTCACAACCTGTCACTTCTGGTAGGGATAAAGGATTGTGCAAGTTAAAAAGCAACATACTTGACCCTTCTCCTCCATGAATATTGCCCTCAGGGCAGAGTCAGGAGGTCCCCATACACTTTGGATGGTCAATTGTTCGCACCACCTTTGGCAGATTTAGTCTATGGACTTCTAAAATATAGATATATTTGGCCAGCTATATTCTTTTTGCCACCCAATATGTTAAAAAAAAGCAAAAAAAAAACCTGATACAATCCCCCCTGTCACACCTGCAAAGTGTAGGAAAAAATTTATACTTTACAGGAGTGCGGTGTATTAGAAGATGGACATATTGGGGAAGCAATGAAAGTGCAGTCTCTTCCACATCTGCCAGCAAATCACACATACATGTTTCTCTGGATCAGTACTGGCACCTGTAGCGGGCAGTAGCTCCACCACATTACGGAAGGTCAGATGTCTCCCCTTAGTTGTAGACTAGAATCTTGAACCCTATTCACACAAATATGCCTTCTTACTGTCAGTTATTTCATAGTTAGAGGTTGTGGGTTTATATATCATTTGCAATAGTTCATGTTATTTTTCTAAGTAATGCCGAAATGTTGGCTGTGTTTACATATTGTTCAGCGCCCGCTCGTGTGTTATTCTATGGCTGCCACTTATGGTAAAGTAACTGACAATTTCCTTATAGCACAACTGACATAACAAGTATATATATATATATATATATATATATATATATATATATATATATATATATATATATTATACTTTAGCCCCTGCCGTCCCTGGTTGCGGGGTGGTTTGTATAAAGCACTACATACTGTGATCTATTCTACACTGAATATTGTGCCAAGGCTTCCTCACTTTACTAGAAAACGTAAGTCTGTCTTCCACGTACCATCTGCACAGATATCTACAGTCTCTGCAGTATTACACAATGGTGTTTAGCTCGCGCCCAATTGTATCAGTGCAGGGTATCGCCACCATGGAAATCTACAATATTTTTCAGTTGTGTGTACATACCTTAAGAATATGTTCCACTTTTCATGCACGTTGTTTCCATAGCTTTTTGGTTTTTGGTAAAGTCTCATCTACTTTACTGTTATTGTAAATTTTCAGATTTTGCAATTCCGCAGCAGATCATCTGCAGAGTATCCATCCTTTGTGGACATACACATATACTGGTGTTATACAAGTAAGGCTGGCGATGGACACCACTGCTATTGTAAATATCCTTCTATCTGAAGACTTTCTGTACATTACCAACCATTCAACAGGTTTATCACTTCTGTCCAAGTGAGCTGGAGGGGCGCATATAACCTATATATACCGTATAATGTGCCTTTATAAATTATTTTTACATCATTACTTTGTATATGTTCTCATCTTGGCCTGTTTTAAATGCCAGACAATGTGCAATCTTTTATGTTAATATTATGTCTTTTATGGTTATTTTTAGAGCTGGATTTCCTTCCGCGTCCCATTACTTTCACTTACTTTTAGCATGTATTACTTCTATCTATGCAATGTAAAATTGTTGGCCTTAAAACTCATGGGACAGGTTTTGCAAATAAAAGTTATACAGCCTCTTTCCTAAGTCTGGGTGTGTGATTTTGTTTTACCACCAGAGGGCGATATTGAAATACATGGTAGACTATTCTGGACTATCACAATTGCTGCTGATTACATCTAGTTTTAGAAATAACATGGACCGTAGCAACAAAATATATAAATCTTCTTCTTTTAATCTGTAATTCAGAATAATCATGGAGCAATAGACTAAGGAGTCAAATCCCATTTGCTTAATCCAAATATGAGCTGCTGTGGGATTTGGTTTTCATTAAATTTACCTGATCTTCAGTTAGTTCATGTCCTATTGTAACATCTGAATATATGCAACTTTTAGATTAAGATTTCACCTTCTTTACAAAACACTTAACACATCACACCTCTTCTTTCTACCACTATATTAACAAGGTCACCTTTGCAAAACTGGTTGTATCAACTATAGATGGCCGAAATGTCAAAGGTGTTGTAGAGGATTGTTAAAAATATGGCTGCTATCCAAACACACTGCCACACGTGGCCACAGGATGTGTCTGTTTGGGGCCTTAGCCTAAAGGATATTTTTTTTGTTTTAAATGGGAGTGTAAGAGGGTGAAACAGCCCCTGTGTAGTGAATGTGCAATGTGTAATTGAGTTGGTGTTTTCATAACCTGACATTTTGTTGTTTGACCACAAGAGGTCGCTGTTGCAAGATAACAGGTAAAAGGAAAAAGGCTGCATGCCCCTGGAAGATTGATGTGGAGACCCTGATCGTTGGAGGAAGGTTCTAGGAGCCATTTTGAGTCAGAGTGTGCTGGACTCTAGAGGAGAAGAGAGAGCTGTGGAGACATCTCTGTGCAGAGAGGGTCCTTGGAGGGAGAAGCCACAGCAAGAATAGCTGAGGATTTGAGACTTTCAGAGTCTGTACAGACACCATCCTAAGGAGAAGATTACTGTCAGAGACTTGGCTGAGAAGTGAGACTGCCAGTGAGACCGCATGCTGTCCGAGGAGCTCCTCTTCACCCTGATGCTAACAGAGACTAAAAGGTACCCAACAGAAGTAAGCGTGCACGCACCACACTGCAAGTTTTGCACCATATTGCTGGGACTGAGTAAAAAGCCTGTAGTTAGTTAGTTAGGTATAATCATCACCCCAGGTTGCAATACTGGTGAACTATCTACCTGTCTGGTAAAAGGACTAAGTCACAGAGGATTTCTACAGAGTTATATCTCCCAGAGAGGGACTTGTAAGGAAGTCTGGGAGCAACATTTAGTTTAACTTTACACTGTTTGGCTTGCAAGCTAACTAACCATTATACTTGCTTAGTTGTACTTGGTTTGGGGGGAATTTAGTAGTATTGTGATAAGATTGTAAACCCTGGTGTTACACCGCCGGATGCCTGTGTCACACACACTGAATTGTTCCTGTGTAATAGGGTAATAACAGGTAACAGGCAGCTGCATAGGCGCAGCTTGCAGGTAGGTAAAAGCTTGGAGTATATTGAAGGCCACACTAGTGGGCACCGTGCTGTATAACACCAGGGTCCCAGCCTCTAGGCTGTGTAAATGTAATACCTGGGAGTGTTCTTTTGGACAAAAGAGGTTATCTAAACTAAGTAAAGTCCTATCTTGGTTAAATTGAATTGGACTCACTTCCTTTGTTCGTGACTTCGCTGTATCCTGGGGAGCCCACCTCGGTACACGGCTTACAACTTGGCGTAGTCGGCAGGATACAGCGACCCTCATGGACGGGAATGTGGTGGGAGAGAATCCCCTGGCACCAGCTGTGGTGGTCCAGGGTGCCCCTGCACAGCAAGCCCCAGCGCTGGTAATGCCGGCCCAAGTGGGGTACTTATCGGCCGGGGCACTAATGCAGCATCTGCCAAAGTTTGATGGTAATAATATGACGTTGCAGAACTGGACTGAAAGGGTACGAAGTATAGTTAGACTGAGCAACCTGATACCGGAACTGCGTGCAGAGATAGCATTAGGGGCCCTAGAAGGTGACGCTAGACGGACAGTGATGGTACGGCCCGAATCGGAAAGAGACACTTTAGAAAAAATATTTGCTCTGCTAGAGGGAGCTCAGGGAGGGCGTGCCAAGGTAGCGCAGTTGCGGAGCAACTTCTTCAATCGGTCACAGAGGGAGGGTGAGACTTTAACGCAATACTCTAACGCCTTACAAGAGATGCTGAATGAAGTGCAGCGACGGGACTCAGAGGCTATGGGAGCCTTCAAAGAAGTGGACCGGCTGCTACGAGATCAATTCATCCTAGGGTTATCCAATAAGTTGTTACAGGATAAACTGCAAGAGATGATCCGGGCAGATGCCAACCTGACATTCTATAATGTTTACCTGTCTGCTGTAGAGAGGGAAGAAGCGCCCGTGGCTGTGAATGTGAAGGCTGTGAGTAGCACCCAAGTGACAGGGACCCGAGGAGGTCCTGAAGACCCAGGGTCCTTAAAGGATGTAGTCCAGGCTCTACGGGCAGAAATGAGAGAACTCCGACTGGAGGTGTCCCAGATGCGAGCAGGTCAATCCATGGTTCCAGAAATGACCGCATCGTCCTACTCTCCCCCGCTGAGAGTACACCGTGGCCGAGGACCCACCAACCGAGGCTCATCAGCTGGGCAGGGATCAAGGGGACCCCTCTGCTGGAGTTGCAGACAGTATGGCCATATCGCCAGAGAGTGTAAGGGGGAGGTGGAACCCGAGCCGGCTTTAAACTCCCGACCGCCGCAGTAACGGGGCGTCCTGTGGCGGTTCACCAACAATCAAGCCCCATACGTGATGAATGCGACCTATATGCTAGCAGCCCCGTTATGGAAGCTGAGCTGGAGGGCCAGAAGGTATGCTGCTTAGTTGATACTGGATCGGAGTGCACCCTGATGCCCCTGGAGTTCTTCGAGAGACACTTCGGACATATGATGGAGCCAGAGGATGGAAGTGTCATCCGGTTGATAGCTGCCAACAATGGTGCGATGGACGTACAAGGGATCGTCTGGATGCGGGTCCGGCTGTTTGGGCAAGACATTGGCAAAAAGGGGATCGTGCTGATAGACCATCCGTCCAGGAGAGGACTCGATGTGACGCTGGGCATGAACGTGCTGAGAGACCTAGATCATCACCTTTATGCAAAGGAAGGACCTAAATACTGGCAGCGGGCCACCACACATCGGCCGACTCAGAAGGTCCTACAGCAGATGGTGAGGAGCTGTAGTTTGCAGAAGAGCACCATGGCAGGGCGCTCCATTGGATACGTGAAGGTGCCGCTGAGTGCCCCAATGAAGATTCCACCGCGACAGGAAAATATTGTGATGCTTCCGGTGGGGGCTGGACGACCATTAAATGGACTAGAGGTCTTGATAGAGCCTGCCCTGCAGGGAGAAACGCAGACCCGCCCTCTGGTAGCCCGAGCACTTGCCACTGTGAAGGATGGGTGTGTGCCTATACGCTGTCTCAACGTTCTGGACAGTGAGTTGTTCGTGCCTGGGAATACCCTGCTGGCTGAAGTTCACGTGCCCGGGGGTGACATCCTTCGCCGGAAGAGCTTCACGTTGCAGCCTGATGCGAGGTCGTCTTGGACCTATGCTGTGAAGATCCAGCAAAGGCAGCCTCCAACGGCAGAGTGGAATGGCCAAGTGATCATGTCTCTGATGGGAGTAGATCGCCGGTCTCTGACCCCGGGACAACAGAAGCTTCTGGAGGACACTCTGTGGGAATTCCAGGAGGCGTTTTCAAGACACGATGAAGACTTCGGGTGTGCTACCGCCATTGAACACGAAATCCCCACTGGCGACGCTGCACCTATTCGGGAGCGGTATAGGCAGATTCCCCCCAAGATGTATCAGGAGGTGAAAGAAATGGTGGCTAGCATGCTGGAGAATCAAGTGATCCAGGAGAGTAAGAGCCCATGGGCTGCTCCGGTGGTCTTGGTGTGGAAGAAAGACGGAAGTCTCCGTTTCTGCGTAGATTACCGGAAACTAAATGCTAAGACCGTCCGTGATGCATACCCCCTTCCACGGATTGAAGAGTCACTATCCTCCCTCGGTCATGCCAAGTATTTCTCAACGCTTGACTTGGCCAGTGGATATTGGCAAGTGCCAGTGGCCGAGAAGGACAAGGCCAAGACAGCGTTTATCTTACCCATGGGACTCTATGAGTTTAACAGAATGCCTTTCGGTCTGTCCAATGCCCCAGGGACATTTCAGCGGTTGATGGAGCTCTGTTTGGGTGACCTAAACTTTGAGTCGGTATTGATATATTTGGATGACGTTGTAGTGTTTGGGTCCTCATTTGAAGATCATCTCGAAAAGCTGCGGCAGGTCCTAGGGCGATTGCGTGATCATGGGCTAAAAATCAAGCCCAAGAAGTGTCAACTATTCCAGCAGCGAATAGAGTACTTGGGACATGTAGTCACTCCGGAAGGGGTACAACCTGCGCCCAGCAAGGTGGAGGCCGTCCAGAAGTGGCCCCAACCAAGAACCCTGCGTGAAGTACAAGCCTTTCTAGGGTTGGCCGGTTATTACAGGAGATTCATACCCAAGTTCTCTCATCGGGCTGGCCCCCTAAATGAACTACTGAGAGGCACAGCTGGTGGACCCAAGAATCGCCCCATTGAGTGGGGGCCACGACAGCAAGAAGCCTTTGAGGGGTTAAAGAAAGCTCTGACCAGTACCCCGATCCTGGCCTATGCACAGTTTGATAAGCCATTCCTGTTGTACACCGATGGAAGTCTACATGGTCTGGGAGCTGTGCTATCTCAAGTTCAAGATGGACGTGAGAGGGTGATTGCCTATGGCAGCCGGTCCTTAAGGGAGTCAGAGCGTAACCCCGACAACTACAGCTCCTTTAAGTTGGAGCTTTTGGCACTTGTATGGGCCATGACTGAAAGATTCACAGAGTATCTGACGGGTGCAGAAGTGATTGTGATGACGGACAATAACCCTTTAGCACACTTAGAGAACGCTAAGTTAGGTGCCCTTGAGCAGAGGTGGATGTCCCGCCTTTCCAAGTATCAATACCGTATCCAGTTCCGATCAGGGAGAGAGAATGGCAATGCTGATGCCCTCTCCCGAGTCCCTGTGGGGTTGCCAACCAAGAGTGGAGAGGAAGGGCTAGAAGACAGTGAAATCCCACACCTCGGCAGAATACCGCCATTCCAGAACATAACCCATTCAAGTGGGGTGGCTTCAGGGATGCCGATGGTGCTGGGGAAGACATTGGAAGATTGGGAAAGGGTTCAAAATAGCTGTCCGGACCTATGTAAAGTGAAAGAGTGGATCCGGACTAAGATCTGGCCACGGCCGAATGAGCGGGCTAGCTTAACCCAAGAGGGTCAGAAGTTACTGAGACAGTGGGATAAGCTGGTTGTCATCCAAGGACTCCTATGTCGGACCATATACATACAGTCAGAGCTGCAGCACCGGCAACAGATTGTCATCCCGATGTCATTGGGACCAGTAGCCGCTCAGGAAGCCCATGAGAGTGGGGCCCATTTTGGGAGTGCCAAAACGTACCAATGGCTCCAACGATTTGTGTATTGTCCAGATTTGGGAAAGATGGTGTCCAAGGCATATCTTCAATGTCGGTCCTGCGGGCTGAGTAAAAGTCCCGAACAACGTGCCCCTGTACAAACTATTCAAACATCTGCCCCCCTGCAAATTCTAATGATTGATTATGTACAGATTGGGTACTCTACCTCAGGACATTCTTACTGTTTGGTTATGACGGACCATTTTACAAAGTATGCAGTAGCTGTACCCACCAGAGATCAGACGGCTGAATCCGCTGCCGAAGCGGTCTGCAAACACTTTATACAAGTGTTTGGGTGTCCACAGAAAATCCATTCAGATCAGGGGGCGTGCTTTCAGGGGGCTTTGATGAGTGAATTGTATCAACTCTATGGGATCGAACGTTCTCGCACGACCCCATATCATCCACAGGGGAACGGGGCATGCGAGCGGTTCAACCGCACCTTGATACAGATGTTGCGGACGCTAGAGGATAGTCAAAAAGCTCGGTGGCCAGAGTATCTACCTGAACTGATGTGGGCCTATAACAATAGAGTACACAACACCACTGGTTACTCTCCACACATGTTGATGTTTGGGAGGGCAGGTCAAGAGATTGAGGATCTCCACATGCCAGATCCAATGCAGCCTCCTCCAAGGAGCACTACTGCATGGGCGCAAGAACACAGTCGCCGACTGAGAGCAGTACATAAGGTTGTGGGCGAACGCATGAGACAAATAGTACACCCCAACCCAGGGCCGGTGCAGAGGGATGAATACGCCCCAGGTGATCGTGTGATTGTCAGGGCCAAGAGGCCAAAGGGAAAATTGGATGGGCGGTGGGAGGCGGTATCATATGTTGTGAAGCAAAAGGTAGACCCTGATATTCCAGTGTATGAGGTACAGCCAGTAGGGACTGGAGGACCCTCAAGGAACCTTCACCGTAACATGTTAAGACGCTGCAATTTTGAACACTCGGTGGCCGACGAGGTGGTACAGGCTCCTAGCATTGCTACCAGGGAAACCCCCTTAGACGATGAGTGGTGGGTTGTCCCTGCCCCAGCCGATCCAGGGAACCAAGTCGAGTCTAGTTTGCCGCCCAGGGAGGGAGTTGTACAACCTGCAGAACAGCCATCATTGGGTGTGCCGGGTGCCCCTGATTCTGTGACTCTGCGTAGGACAGCCAGGTCCAATGCTGGGGTACCCCCACAGCGCTATGCACAAGATGAGTTTATATGGGAAAGGTTGCCAGGGACGTCAACCTCTAGTGGGGTGGCATGTAAGAGGGTGAAACAGCCCCTGTGTAGTGAATGTGCAATGTGTAATTGAGTTGGTGTTTTCATAACCTGACATTTTGTTGTTTGACCACAAGAGGTCGCTGTTGCAAGATAACAGGTAAAAGGAAAAAGGCTGCATGCCCCTGGAAGATTGATGTGGAGACCCTGATCGTTGGAGGAAGGTTCTAGGAGCCATTTTGAGTCAGAGTGTGCTGGACTCTAGAGGAGAAGAGAGAGCTGTGGAGACATCACTGTGCAGAGAGGGTCCTTGGAGGGAGAAGCCACAGCAAGAATAGCTGAGGATTTGAGACTTTCAGAGTCTGTACAGACACCATCCTAAGGAGAAGATTACTGTCAGAGACTTGGCTGAGAAGTGAGACTGTCAGTGAGACCGCATGCTGTCCGAGGAACTCCTCTTCACCCTGATGCTAACAGAGACTAAAAGGTACCCAACAGAAGTAAGCGTGCACGCACCACACTGCAAGTTTTGCACCATATTGCTGGGACTGAGTAAAAAGCCTGTAGTTAGTTAGTTAGGTATAATCATCACCCCAGGCTGCAATACTGGTGAACTATCTACCTGTCTGGTAAAAGGACTAAGTCACAGAGGATTTCTACAGAGTTATATCTCCCAGAGAGGGACTTGTAAGGAAGTCTGGGAGCAACATTTAGTTTAACTTTACACTGTTTGGCTTGCAAGCTAACTAACCATTATACTTGCTTAGTTGTACTTGGTTTGGGGGGAATTTAGTAGTATTGTGATAAGATTGTAAACCCTGGTGTTACACCGCCGGATGCCTGTGTCACACACACTGAATTGTTCCTGTGTAATAGGGTAATAACAGGTAACAGGCAGCTGCATAGGCGCAGCTTGCAGGTAGGTAAAAGCTTGGAGTATATTGAAGGCCACACTAGTGGGCACCGGGCTGTATAACACCAGGGTCCCAGCCTCTAGGCTGTGTAAATGTAATACCTGGGAGTCTTCTTTTGGACAAAAGAGGTTATCTAAACTAAGTAAAGTCCTATCTTGGTTAAATTGAATTGGACTCACTTCCTTTGTTCGTGACTTCGCTGTATCCTGGGGAGCCCACCTCGGTACACGGCTTACAGGAGCATGGATGGATTTATAACAGGGCGATTTGGAACGCTAATCCTCCATTATGTAAGAACTGAAGTCTATAAGGACCCCAGTCTGTAAAGTCGTTCAGTGTCCCAAATCAACCTGCTGGGTTCCCTTTAAAGTGAATGGGGCTGAGATGTGATACCTTACACACCTCAGTCAGTACTTGTACATACGGTGTAGAGAAACGTTGGCGTTAGTGATCAATCCTTTGTGTGCTGGCTGCCAAGCCTTCTGATCCTGAGACATTGAATGGATAATTCCAGCATCTGGTATCAGCATTTATCCGTCACATACCCATAGCTGCTTTTTATTTCATGGCACCAATATCCCATACTAAGGGATAACACAGTGGCTCAGTGGTCAGCACTGCAGCCTTGCCGTGCTGGTGTCCTGGGTTCAAATCCTGCCAGGAACAACATCTGCAAGGAGTTTGTATGTTCTCCTGTGTTTGCGTGGATTTCTTTCCATTCAACCAAAAGACATACTGATAGGAAAAAAATGTACATTGTGATCTCTATATGGGGCTCACAATCTACATTTAAAAAAAATATATTCTATCTATCTATCTATCTATCTATCCCATACTACATGGACTGATGTACACCGCAGCCACTACCATAATGGAAGTTGTAGTGTCCTAATGGTTGGAGAGTCACCGTCTGCAGACTGACACTATTCACTACATCATTGCTCTCCAAACCACGGCTTCCTTGTTGTCCAGTTAGTTCTGCAACAACTGTGATCTAGCACAGTGATCTCTGGTGTCTATGGGACTAGCAGTGTTAGCCCAGCCAACATGATGTGTAGGATCAGAAATATACTATGGGCCAGGGCCACACATTGCTTGTGGCAGATTTATTAAAATGGTCTACAAATAAAACTATTTTAGTTGCCCATTGCAGCTTTTATTGTGTAATCTGCTCTTGAAAATGAAAAATGCAGCGACAGGTCGCAGATTTATTAAAATGAAGCATAAACCAGCCTGTCATACAAAGGAATGGCAGACAAGGCTGGTAGCCTTCAATAGGCTCCCGGCTGTCATGGCAATGGATGCTGGCCCCAGAACTGGTTCTGGGTGCCAGCCAACATGGCAGCGCATATGCACCACCTGCAAAATGGCGGCAGCTTTGACCAAGGCCCTGAAGGCCTATTACGAGCGATCAGTGTAGGCATTAGCGCCGAGTCTCTGCTGTATAATATATTACAGCAATGGATAAAGTAATGTGGAGTCAGTGAAGAGAAAGCTTAATACTCCAACATAGCAAGACATTTTCACCAATTGCTTGATTCCAATATTGTGGGAACAGTTTGGGGAAGGCCCTCTTCTGTTGTAGCATGACATCCCAGAGAAGATTAAGGGGATATTGTCACTCCTTAGAGAGAGACCACCATGTAGGTGTGTGGAGTCTTACTAAGCCATTGTCGCTCCACTATGGGGGATCATGGCAAGAATTTGCAAATCTGCCTCCCAAGATTTAAATAGGTAGACAGAGCTCCCCCTAGTGGGCAGTTCTGTCTCCCTATTTAAATCTTGGTAGACAGATTTGCATAACTCAGAGAAGAAAGCAGTGTCCATCAAGGCATGGTTAGATGAGTTGGTGTGGAAAAACCTGACAAGTCTGCACAGAGCCTCATCCAACACCTTCGGGATGAGCTAGGCACTTTCCTCAACGTAAGTGTCTGACGTCACAAATAGTTTTCTGGATAAATGGGCTAAAATTCCCACAGACACTTGTAGAAAGCCTTTCTGGGAGAATGGAGGCTATTTTAGCTGGACATGGCGGACCAACTCCAGATTATTAGGGGAATGGATGGATCAGAGTACGATGACAGATTAACGAACTTGAAGTGATTAAGTTTAGAAAAAAGACGTCTACAGGGAGATCTAATAATTATATACAAATATGTGAAGGATCGCACAAAGAACTTTCTAATTATCTTCTTATGCTTAGGTCGGTGACAGTGACAAGGGGATGCTCTCTATGTCTAGGGGAGAGAAGATTTCACCAAAAACATAGAAAGGGATTACCGTATATACGTGAGTATAAGCCGAATTTTTCAGCCCAGTTTTTGTGCTGAAAAAGCCCCCTCGGCTTATACTCAAGTCAGCAAAAAATAAATAAATAAAAAACAAAAAAAATATATATGTGTATATATATATATATATATATATATATATATATATATATATATATATATATTTTTTTTTTTATTTTATTTATTTTTTTTGGGGGGGGGGGGACCAGCCACAATATCAATGTATAGAATCTCCCATAAAACAGTGCAAAAGAAAGAAGATTTAAAAAAAAATAAAGAAATTCTAAATCCCTCCTTTCCCTAGAATACATACAAAAGTAGAAAATGATTGTGAAACACATACACATTAGGTATCCCTGTGTCTGAAAGTGCCCAGTCTACTGAATATAGGGGATCTGCAGTGCTCCTGTTCCGTCGGGAAGGGGTTAATAGGAGCACTGCAGATACCCTATATTCAGCCAGACTGAATTCCAAGTGGGGGAAGAAAAAACAGTCCTCAAGCTCAGGGAATTGCGAGCTCCAAGAAGCTGCTGCACATATCTGCTCCAAGGAGAGGAACCGTGTCTCTGCCCAAGATGTCGCCATGGCCCGGGTGGCATGGGCTCGTAAAAATTCTGGAACAGGAAGCTCTTGGGCCCGTAGGGAACAACTAATGGCCTCTCTGATCCATCTTGATAGGGTTGCCTTGGATGCCTTAGAGCCTCTATTGTGGCCAAACACATTGACTAGAAGATTCTCTGATCTTCGGAACGGTGCTGTACGGTCTAGGTAAATACGTAGTGCTCTTACCAGATCCAGTGTGTGTAGCTTCTCCTCCTGCTCTGAAGCAGGCGAGGGAAAGAAGGCCGGCAAGGCGATTACCTGGTTGGTATTCTGAAGTGTGGGTACCTTTGGCAAGAATCCCGGGATGAACCTCAGCTGGACCCTGTCTGGAAAGAAGGTTATGAAGGGCTCAGAGGCCGCTAGGGCCTGTAGTTCACCAACTCTCTTAGCGGAGGTTATTGCCAGCAGGAAAGTCACTTTAAATGATAGGTACTTCCAGTCCACTTCAGATAATGGTTCGAAGGGGGGTGCACAGAGCCCTTGTAGAACCGCAGCCAGGTCCCACCTTGGGACAGGGGGCCGTACTTGGGGGCGGAGCCTGGCAGCCCCCCTCAGGAACTGTTTGACGAGAGGATCTTGTGATAATCGCGTCTCCAGGAGAGCAGATAGAGCTGACACTTGGACCCTAAGGGTGGCAGGTGCTAGTCCTCTCTCCAGGCCGTTCTGTAAGAACTCTAGGACTGCATCTCTGTCAGGATCGCGCTGATTGCCTGTACACCAGTTTTGGAATATCCGGGCGATCCTTCGGTAGCTCTGATTAGTTGCCTCTGCTCTTGAGTGGGCTAGGGTACTTAGCACTCCCTGGGACAATCCTCTGTCTGCGCGTATGGCGCGGTTAACCTCCAGGCAGTGAGGTTGAATTTGTCTAGGCCCAGGCAAGGCCGACTGTTCAGTGACACCAGGTTCCTGACTGGTGGAAGCCTCCAGTAGTTCCCCCGACTCATTAGGATGAGGTCGGTGAACCATGCCCTTTTTGGCCAGAACGGCATGATCACTATTGCCGAAGTCTGGTCCTGCCTGAGTTTCGCCAATACCTTTGGGATCATCGGGAACCTCCATGGTATTGACAGGGCATCCACAGCCAAAGGGTTGTCTTCCCGGTACAGGGAGCAAAACCTTTCTACTTTGGCGTTGTGTTGGGTGGCCATCAGATCCACTTCAGGGAGACCCCACCTCCTGGTCACGTAGTGGAAGATGTCCTGATCCAAGGACCATTTGCCTGCGGTAGGGCGGCCTCTGCTGAGTTGATCTGCTACGATGTTCAGGCGGCCCTGGATGTGTACCGCGGCCAGCTGGGAGAGGTTCCATTCTGCCCAAGAGAAGATCCAGTTGGCAACTTGCAGGAGCGAGGGGGACCTGGTTCCTCCCTGCTTGTTGATATAATGGACTGCCGTCAGATTGTCCGACCTTACCTTGACCGCTTTCCTATGCAGAACCGGTGCAAACGACAGAAGAGCTCGATGAACTGCGGTAAGCTCGCGCCAGTTGGATGAGCGCGTCTTCTCCCACTGATTCCACGTACCTTGTACCGGGGTCTCCCCCAGATGAGCTCCCCAACCTGTGAGGGAGGCATCTGTAGTCAACAGGGTCCAGGCGGGCTGGACCGAGGACTTCCCATCGCGCAGATGGGTCCACCAGGGCAGTGTTTGCCGGGTGCTGATGGTTAACTGGATAGGCTTCTGTAATCCTGTAGGACTGTGGTTCCAGACTCTCAAGATCTTGTTCTGTAATGGGCGCATATGCCATAGGGCCCAAGGAACTGCTTCTATGGTGGCGGACATCAATCCTAGGACCTTCATAGCCGTCCTGATGGTGACCCTCCGTGTAGTGGCTAAGTGATGAACCGCCCGAGCAATCTTCCTTTTGCGAGAGGAGGGTAGAGAGATCCTCATGCTGAGAGAGTCTAGAATAAGTCCCAGGAACTGAACTTGAGTTGATGGCACCACCACTGACTTCTGCCAGTTTACCAGCCACCCCAGCTTGTCTAGTAGAGCTACAACGGTCTGCACCTGTGTGGTAAGAACCTCCATTGAATGAGCCTTGAGAAGCCAGTCGTCCAGGTACGGAACTATGAATATGCCTTGAAGGCGCAGGGCGGCAGCGACCGGAGCTATGACCTTTGTGAAGGTGTGGGGGGCGGAGGATATGCCGAACGGGAGGGCTGCGAACTGGAAGTGCGCCTCTTTCCCGTCTAGGTTTACGGCAATCCTTAGGAACTTTCGGTGTGCCGGGAAGATAGGTACGTGGAGGTAGGCGTCCTTCAGGTCCAGAGTGACGAAGTGATCTCCCGGCTGTAAAAAAAGGCAGCACTGACCTGATGGTTTCCATGCGGAAGCGCACCTTGCGGATGAAATGATTCAGGTATCTGAGATCGATGATCATGCGCCACTCGCCTGATGATTTGGGGACCAAGAAGACTGGAGAATAGACGCCTGTGCCTTGATCTGCGTGGGGTACCACCTTCAGCGTGGCCTTGTCCACGTACTCCTGGATTGCTTTCTCCAGATGAAGTTGTTTGGAGCCCTGAAGAGGGTGGGTTCTTACCATCTTCTCTGGCGGCTGGGAAATAAAATTGATCTTATAACCCTCCTGGATCATCTGTATGACCCAGGGGTCCCCAACATTCTGGCGCCAGGCATCCACATAGTGGGAAAGACGACCGCCCACCACGGGGGGGGGGGGGGGTGGGTGAAGAGGTGGGGGGATTAGAAGGAGGCACGCTTACGCCCACGGGGCGCGCCCCTACCTCTTCCTCTACCAGACCGCCTCTGGCCCTTGGCTCCTCTTCTGGGGCCTCCACGTCCACGAAAGGAGGAGCCTTGACCCTCCAAGGGCTGAGGCAGATTCTTCCCTTTGGAGTCGGCCAATCCCTCCATGATGCGGTCGAGCTCCTTCCCAAATAGGCGGCCGGGCTCGAAGGGGAGGCCACACAGGCTGTTTTTGGAGGTTAGATCGGCCCTCCAGGGCTTCAGCCACAAAGGTTGATGAGCGGCTGTGGACAGGGCCATTTACTTGGCGGCTAGCCGGGTCTGGAAATGAGTGGCCTCCGTCAGGTGGTCCACCAACAGGGTGATATCCTTCATTGCCACCAGAAGGTCGTCCCAGTCCACTCCAGCGTCGATGTCCCTGGAGAGAGAGGAGAGTTCTGCCCGCAAACCTAAGGCTACCTCATTGGCCACAATGCCAAGGGAGGCTTGGGCAGAGGAGGCAGAGTACACTCACCTCAAAGTACTCTCCACTCTGCGATCCATGGGATCCCTCAGGCTTGAGCCATCTTCAGTAGGGAGGACCGTACGCCTAGACAACTTTGCCACAGCCACGTCAACTTTTGGCGGGGGACCCCAAGTTTTCAATTGCCCCTCAGAGATAGGAAATAGGGTCTTGAATCGTCTGGAAGGAGCGAAGGGCTTCTCCGGGTGTCTCCATTCTGCTTCTATCAGACGAAGCATCTCCGATGAGGGTCTGAAGGTGCGGTTCTTACGTCTAGAGGACTTCCCGCCGTTCCGGATCCTGAGTGTCTTGAACACCCTTGACATTTTTTCCATAGGAAAAATCTCCTTCTCGTCATCTGAATCCGCCTCAGAGGACTCCACATCTCTGAGGCGCAGGTTTTCCAGGGGTGGGAGAGATATCTCACAGGATTCCAAGCGCGGTCTCTTGGCGAGGTGGGAGATGGACGTCTCCATCCTATTCATAGAATCCTGGACGAACCCCTTGACCCAGGAAACCATTTCCCGCATAGGAGTGGCCTCAGAGGAGGGCGCTCTGCATCCCTGACAGAATCTGTACTGGGAGTCATCTGGGAGCGGCATCCTACAGGTGGCGCACATAAGATGTTTTCTCTTGGACACCGCCTTTCTCCGAGGTGGATTAACCAAAGATGACGAAGAAGACATTCTAAGGAAAAGGAAAAACAGCACTAACAAAATTTGTCCCTCCATAACTTGGCCCTCTCCCCTGGCCACCTCCACCAAACCTCAGTAATGCAGAAAGGAACACTTCTTTTCTACAGGCACGAATCACTGCAAGGAGTTACTTCGTGATGCTTGCAACCGGAGCGACAAGCAATGACTGAAAGGTAGGAGAAATTTAAAGGCCTAGGGGGAGGGGCTTCCCTGGAGGGACCGCCCCCGGCACGAGCAGCCAAAAAACAAGGATATGGAGGGTTCCCCCCCCCGGCGCCAGAGGAGCTGTAGGCTGCCTAGGGGAGAAACAAACTCCCCTCCAGCCCAGAAAGGGTGCTACTGCTCGTCCTCTAGGGGAAGGGCCCAGCCGGCGGACCCAGAAGAAAGGTTCCTAGGCCCGAAGTTTCCCCCCCCTACCAGGGAGCCCCGGCGCGCAGTGGAGAGATGCAAGTGCGCGGCACGAGTACCCACCCGGCGGAGGGAGAGCCGGCCTGAAAGAAAAAGAAAACACGGACTTCCGCTGCAGGTAACAACAGAAGGGGGGAGAGGGAGAACAGACCCCTATAGGAGGCCAGAACCCCTGCTCCCCCCTGTCCTGTCCCACAGGACAGAAAAAAACACAAGGGAGGAGCAGGTCTTCGGGCCTCTTATAGGGGTCAAAAGCTGTTAGGTAATTAAAAATTCCACCTGTCCTAACAGCTCATAGGGGCAAGAATACTCCAGTTGTGCTGCTGTTGGGCGTAGGGGGAAAAGTAGGGACCTCGGCTTATATCCGGGTCGGCTTATACTTGAGTATATACGGTATTTACTATATGAGCAGTGAGGCTATGGAAGTCTCTACCACTGGATGTAGTCATGGTGGATTCATGGCACAAGCTCAAAGAGGGCCTGGATGCTTTTCTTGAATGGAAAAATGCTATGGGTTTTAGATTTTGGTAAAAACAAGTTGATCCAGGGTTTTATACTGGTATGAAGCCAGTTGCACACAGCTGCGTGCTAACTGGCGGCCGTGAATGAATGGCACAGGCAGCTTGTGGGCGACACACTGATGTCCCCTGTGTGCCGCTCGTGCACCAGCCCTGCTGAATAGGAGCCGCGGAAGCAGGGCTGCAAAATCGGACAGAAATAGGACCTGTTCCATATTTTGCGACCCAGACTGCCGACCCATAGAAAAACCCGGATCGCATACTGACCATTCATAAGGTTGTCTGCATAGGAGCTAAGCCTCGTGGTTTTGCTTTTTTGTTGTTTTATTTTTTTTTGCCTTCCCCTGGATCAACACTGTCGGGTTATAGGGCTTGGCAGGCCTGTGTCTTCCATCCAACTTCATCTACTCCATATTAATGTCTATGGATTTAGACTGCGATGTCTTCTCTCTCCCTATTTTACACATAGTTCTATCTTTACTATTAGTTGTAGATTTCTTATGGACTTGCTTCCTAGAGAACTAGTAATTCTAATTCTTCAGTAATTCAGACCTTTTCTTCATTCTTCCAACCAAGAGAAGAGAACAAACGAGGGAATTTACACAGTGTTTATTGGATCACACACTAAATTAAACAAAACTAACAGAATAGAAAATAAGACTTGGACAATGGCACATTATTGAGATTTATGGAGCGACAGGATCTAATCGATAAAATATCACAATCCAGTATACAGACAGTAAATGACATTTATCAGATTTATTGTGGGAGCTAAAATTAATAATGAACAGATCAAAATACATATAAAATATCTGAGAATAAAATGCTGCAGTCAGAGAGATACATTGTGTGTGAAATCCGGAGTTGGGAAGAAGCTGTGGATATACTCTACACTATATACTATACACTATATGGATATATAATATAAAATAATACATTTATAAAAGAATAGGCATGTATTTAAAGGCACAATATCCTCAATCCGATTATACAGTAATCGCACTTATATAAGATTTTCATGTTATATTTAAAGGGAAGGAACTAAATAATCTCATCACAGCTGCATTCCCTTCTATATGGACACAGCCGCCCCCAAAAGCCATATCAGGATCTTCTCTGGGACTGTAAGTGGGGAATGTGTTGTCCATTCTTCTTCGCTTCGGGGGGGGGGGGGGGGGTTTGAGAGCTGATCAATATATTCAATGTAATTTATATTGTAAATAATGTCGGCCAGTAAATTATATTTTGGGTAATGTCAGTCATTAAATTATATTGTAGTCAATGTCAGCCGGTCGTCCTAAAACTACTCTTATGAACACTTTACCAAGATTCGTTATTTATAATCAGCAGCTATCTATAAAGAAGCGGATAAATAGTGTAGTATAGCACAAGTAATCAATGTAAAATAGCTGAGATTTGGAAGGTCAGGTCACCTGAGACATCAAAGTCCATAGAATCAAACACTAGAGGGCGCAGGTTGTCAGGTCTGAATAGTCATGGAGGTTAATAAGTATATAATGACTGTGTATGGGACTTCTCTCTCTCTCTCTGAATGATGAATTGTGGGTTTTACAACTTAAAAAAAACAAATTAGAAATTCTATTTATTAAAAGAGGCCATATTGCTTTTTGACGTTTTGCTGCTTCCATTTGGGCAGTTGATAGAACTGGGCTTTGGACATTCCAAAAATATTGGCAAAATCGCCATCGGACAGATACATCTGTAAAAAGAGAAAACAATCTCAGTAATGTAAGTAGGTCAGATTCTGGAGTCTGCCCTGACAGAATTTGTGCTCAATCTAGCAATTGCTGCGCAATGTTTTTTAAATTTGGCACATTTATAAGTCTAAGCAGGAATGGTGGGGCCCCATGGCGAACTTTTGACATGGGGCCCCCCCGACTGACGCCAAAGACCCCAACTGACAGACATTTCCCCCGCACACACTATTATGCCCCATAGTGGCCCCTGCACACAGTATTATGCCCCAGAGTGTCCCCCCTCCTGCACACAGTATTATCCCCCATAGTGTCCCCTGCACACAGTATTATGCCCCATAATGGCCCCTGAACACAGTATTATGCCCCATAGTGGCCCCTGCACACAGTATTATGCCCCATAGTGGCCCCTGCATACAGTATTATGTCCCATAATGGCCCCTGCACACAGTATTATGCCCCATAGTGGCCCCTGCACACAGTATTATGCCCCATAGTGGCCCCTGCACACAGTATTATGCCCCATAGTGGCCCCTGCACACACTATTATGCCCCATAGTGGCCCCTGCACACAGTATTATGCCCCATAGTGGCCCCTGCACACACTATTATGCCCCATAGTGGCCCCTGCACACAGTATTATGCCCCATAGTGGCCCCTGCACACACTATTATGCCCCATAGTGGCCCCTGCACACAGTATTATGCCCCATAGTGGCCCCTGCATACAGTATTATGTCCCATAATGGCCCCTGCACACACTATTATGCCCCATAGTGGCCCCTGTATACAGTATTATCCCCCATAGTGGCCCCTGTACACAGTATTATGCCCCATAGTGGCCCCTGCATACAGTATTATCCCCCATAGAGGCCCCTGCACACAGTATTATGCCCCATAGTGGCCCCTGCACATACTATTATGTCCCATTGTGGACACCCATGAACAATTATTATACTTTGGGGTCTTTTCAGACTCCAGAGCAGAATAATCAAAGACCCAAGGGGGGGATACAAACATTGGCCATCTTCAATGACATATAGGACGTCACATGACCCGGCCCTGCGTCACGATGCATAAGGACGCAGGCCCCGGTCATGTGACATCAGGGATGTCACACTAGTAGGCCCAGAGCCAGGAGAAGTAAGTAAATGGGGCCCGTTACTACAGCTGGTAACGGCTTATTAAAAAAAAAAAAAAAAATGCAGTGGTAATGGCTGTTGCTGGGCCCCCTAATGTCCCGGGCACTGTGGCAGCCACTACCGCTGTTACCCCGGTAGTTATGCTACTGAGCCTAAGGCCTCATGAACACGAGCTAATTTTATCAGCAATTGTGGATATTAGTATGGAGCATACATTTCAATGGGCCCATTCTCATAGCTGTAGTTTTTGCGGCTGTTTGTCTGGGCTGCATTTACGAGCCAGAAATTATGGAGCAGGCCCTGCCACCCTCCCCCCATCTCCCTAGCTAACTTATTCCGCCCACCACTAGAAGACAGGAAGAGGGGAGAAGCCATTCCCCGGACACAGGAAGGCTTGGTAAGAATTGATGGGGATAGGGAAGGGACAAGAGTAATGGTGCCGTTCCATTTCATCTATGGGGCTTTGCCATGTGTCATGACTCCAATTTCATGTAAATAGATCTGAAGACTTTGCTGTATTCAGTAATACACAGATCAGCACATATACAAGTGTTAATGTGGCATTATCAGGGTCTTCTTACCTCTTTTTTGCTGGGGTCTACACCATCAGGTAAATCTTCTGCAACTTTGTTAAGAAGCAAATTCTTATCGAAGACTTTATTTCCATTGCTCACTATTTCTACATTAGGGAGGTTCTGAGTTGGTGCTTGATTTCCATTGGAGCTGGCATGATTATCATTGGTTTTTGGCGCGCCACCATTGACGTGTGACTTATATACTGGAATGCTTACATTGTCATTCTCCTTCCTTACTTGGGCACCAGCCTTGTTTGTGCTGTTTAGATTTGTGTTTTGCAAGTCCTATGAAAGAAAATGTAAAGTAACACAATATAAATTCACGTAAGGGCTACGGCTAGATTTTCCATTAGGCAAACCATCAATACTGAGAAGTTAAAGGATTTATCCAGAGATTTTACCAAAAGCAGAATGGGGTAAAATAAAATATACGGTATGTAACTTACACTGACATATTAAATCCCCTGCTGCTATTCTGGTTCCCATAATTTTCTCTTTACTTCTTTACAGTGATACTATACATGTATGGCCCATAACCACCGATGTCAGTGATTGGCTGAGCAGTCATGTACATGTATGGCCTATAACCACTGAGGTCAGTGATTGGCTGAGCAGTCATGTACATGTATGGCCTATAACCACTGAGGTCAGTGATTGGCTGAGCAGCTATCTGCATGTATGACCCATAACCATTGAGATCAGTGATTGGCTGAGCAGTCATGTACATGTATGGCCTATAACCACTGAGGTCAGTGATTGGCTGAGCAGCTATCTGCATGTATGACCCATAACCATTGAGATCAGTGATTGGTTGAGCAGTCATGTGCATGTATGGCCTATAACCACTGAGGCCAGTGATTGGCTGAGCAGTCATGTACATGTATGGCCTATAACCGCTGAGGTCAGTGATTGGTTGAGCAGTCATGTACATGTATAGCTCATAACCACCGATGTCAGTGATTGGCTGAGCAGCTATCTGCATGTATGACCCATAACCATTGAGATCAGTGATTGGCTGAGAAGCCTAGTGAATGTATGGCCTATAACCATTGAGGTCAGTGATTGGCTGAGAAATCATGTACATGTATGGCCCATAACCACCAATGTCAGCGATTGACTGAGCAGCTATCTGCATATATGGCCCATAACCATCGAGGTCAGTGATTGGCTGAGAGATCATGTACATGTATGGCCCATAACCATCGAGGTTAGTGATTGGCTGAGAGATCATGTACATGTATGGCCCATAACCATCGATGTCAGTGATTCGCTGAGCAGTCATGTACATGTATAGCTCATAACCACCGATGTCAGTGATTGGCTGAGCAGCTATCTGCATGTATGACCCATAACCATTGAGATCAGTGTTTGGCTGAGCAGTCAAGTGAATGTATGGCCTTTTACCATTGAGGTTAGTGATTGGCTGAGAGATCATGTACATGTATGGCCCATAACCACCGAGGTCAGTGATTGGCTGCAGCGGTCACATACATGTACATCATGTCATCACTGTAGGACAAATCAATAAAGACTATGAGGGACCTCCAAAGTATCAGGGCTAGAGGGGGGAAGGGACTTGCCAGGTGAGTTATTCTTTTATTGTACCAAGTTCTGCACTTTTAGTCATTTCTGAAATCGATTCCTGATAAACCCGTATAATCATACTATTCTCAGTCATCTCATGCAAGGGCACATGTACAACAGAGGCAGACCATGGCTACAATGAGGCCCTTGCAGAGAGGTGGTACAACTCAGGTTTAGTCCAATCCCATTTGCTATCGGGTGAGAAGAATCTATAAAAGAATTTCATTTTTCTCAAAGTAGGAGTTTGAAATTGGCCAAAGGGTCATAGAAAGTGGATGGAGAGTGAAATAAACACTTGGTCCATTCTGTTGCAATAGGGCCCCATCATCTCAGTGTACACTGTGATCTCTGCAGGGATGGACCAGAGAAGCTATGGAGAAATTTTACAAATATTCTTGTATGCTATTATAATATTTCTAGTAACAACTCATACCACAAAGCCTTACAGTAAGTAAAGTGACAGTAACAAAATCCAGAAGACTTACCACACTGATCTGAGAAATGGCAGAGACATCACCCAGGTTCTTCTTCATGTCTTCATAGGACAAGTCAGACTGTTGGGAAAAGACCAATTCTATGTTAACAGGAAAATAAGCAGAGGAGACAATATCCTACTATAATATTATAAATGGGAAAGTTTGTGTGTTTGGATATTTGTGGGTTTGTGTGTTTGGATGTTTGTTCCCAAATCACGCCGAAGTGCTCCAACGGATTACAGTGAAATTTGACACATACCTCCAATGGCACCTGGAAAGAAATATAGGCGACTTACCATCACCGTAGGTTGCAGGGTTTTGAAAGGGGTTTTGGGGGGGCAGGGTAGCACCAGGGGAGTGGGGTTGGTGGGGGGCGGGGGTGTGCAGGGTCACGCTACGGGAGTGGGGTTGGGGGGGCAGCTCGGAGGCATGGGGAGGGGGAGGCCGCAGTCGTGGTACGAGGCAGGGGGGAAGAGGGGGAGACCGGGGTGGCGGGGGGTGAGGAACATGGGGTCACGGGTATTGGCGGTGCAGGGGAAGTGTGAGGGGAGACCGGGGGGGGGAAGGGGGGAGGCAGGGTTTCGCGGCAGGGGGAGAAAAGGGGCCAGAGCCGCGCTGCAGGTGGGTCGTGCAAGGAGGTAGGGGGTCGCGGACGAAGTCGCGGGTATTGTTAGTATTAGCATATGTTCATGGGATTTATTAACAAGTCTGTGTTTCATCATATGCACTTTTGCATTGTCTAATACATCTCATTTCATCTGCAAACAGGTTGCAATGTACATGTAAGACTTTCTTCTTCTCATACAAAGGGCCATGTGATGCCTTCAAATGATGAACAAGGTTGGCTCAAGAAAAGAAGTTTCATGTATGTATTTCTTTCAGATGTTTCTATCCTAATCCTAGTGTATTCAAGTTTATACTGTTTACACAGCAGCGTCAGAAGAGCTTTCCTTCACTGACAGTGTAGCAGAATGTAGCAGCAACAACAATGATTTGAGCAGCAGCCTCTTCCTCCCCCTCCCCTCTCCATAGAGTCTTATGTAAAAAAAAAAAAAGACTCTTTATTGGAGGTAAGCTTTAAAATACAATTTGCTGAAGTGTAACATGTCCTCAGTATATTATTCATGGAAAGTAACCAATTACTTTTCCTATAAGACAGATCTGTAGAGATTGTTTGCACTTACACTCCATTTGTGAGAGTCCCAGGCACTGAACCAGCCAGTGAAGGTCGGAGGTTCATGACCTTGTTTCACTGTAATTATTGGAGTAGCTACGTCTCGGCCGGCCGGATGGGATTTCAGGTATTCTTTTGCAGAGATAATGGATTCATTTTTCTCATAATCATTTGCTGACTTGCCAATCCAAAGGAACAGCTAAGGAAAACACAAGGAAGGGTTATATTAGGTTTGACTGTAAAAACATAATTTCAGTTTGAACATTTACATGTACTTATAATCTCTTCATTATACCCCTCACATTGGTGGCTATCTACTAGTCCATAACTGGATCTCTTCTTCAGCGTTCTCTGTGTTGTGTAGAAGACATCTTGTGAACTACCAAATCCTCCTGGCTCTTAGTTACCTCCTTTCCCCAACAAAACCTGTGTTTCTTGTTGTTCTGCATCTTACCCATATATAGTGTCCTGGTAAAAGTATAATTTTTGCCTTATACAAGGGAGCTGTGATATAGCAAGTCCATTCAATTATTAGCTGCAAAGATTAAAGCTCCCCTGACTGACACCGTTTATACCATCTGTGAGTGCTGTGTGCTGAATCTCCAGTGTATTTAAATGAGATACAGAACAGCTTCACACTGCTCTCTACTCCTTCAGCTTGTTGGAGCTAACATAGAGAAACGTATCATAAGAAGAAAACAGAGGAGAATGTGTAAATTTGTATCTCATAAGAATACACAGCTCGCAGACAGTGTAAGTCAGGGATTTCATAACTCTCTTAAAGGGACCTTGTCAACCGTAAATTGGTTATAAACCTAATAACACTGCCATGTAGAGGTGATCCTACAGCTTCCATATGCCTCTGTTATTCAGTTTTGGAGCCCCATTTTCTTGCAAATTGCTGATTTTTTCATAGACCAATGAGGGAAAAGTGCTTTGCCTGGGATTCTAAAGTTGGAAACAAAGCTCAGGGCTAGTTCACACGGGGACATGGACGCTGATTTTGACAGCAGATTTTGCGGCCAAATCAGCGTCCATACAATGTCCACACTATGTGAACTGCTCCCGCCGCGACCATCGCGGTCGCGGCTCTCACCTCCGCTGTCGGCTCAAATGAATGAGCCGACATGGAGGGCGCTGCGGCTGGGTGGAAGCCGCGGCTCATCGCGAGCGGCTTCCGCCCGAAAGATAGGTCATGTCGCTTCTTTTTCTGCTAGCGAGCTAGCAGAAAAAAAAAGCGAGCAGTTCACATAGGGATACATTGTATGGACGCTGATTTGGCCGCGAAATCCGCTGTCAAAATCAGCGTCCATGTCCCCGTGTGAACTAGCCCTAAGGCACACCCCAAAGCACTTTCCCCCTCATTTGTTGATTATATGATCAGATCACAAATTTATATTGTTTTTCTGTTTCTGATGGAACGGACAAACAGAAGAAGCTGTTGAAGCTGATGTAAACTCCGTCTTATTCTAATATTAAAAAATAGACATTCCTTTGGTTACTTTTTGGTTTTGGCTTGTGCAATAATTTATCTTGCTACTGTTTGTTCTGGGGATATTGTCACTCCTTAGGGAGAGACCACCATATAGGTGTGTGGAGACTTGTTAAGCCTTTAGCACTCCACTTTGCAAGGAACTATGGGAAGAATATGCAAATCCGCCTTCCATGATGTAATTAGGAAGACAGTTGCTGCCTCATTGTTGCAAACCAATAGAGGGCGCTCACTGGAATGTGCAAGCCTGTCTTAAGACAGGATTCCAGTGAAATAACCCAATAATGGCTGCTCCCTTTAGCCTCATGCCCGACCTTCCAAGAGGCCTTTGTTTAGCAATGACGCTGGGATTATTACCAGGTTATAGTCTCTCAATCGAGGACAGCTGTTTCGATCTGGTTGGATCTCATCAGCCCGATGTAGAGAGGACTATAACCTGGTAGAGGTGAGAGGCTTAGACAGGGTTCGGGGGATATTGTCACTCCTTAGGGAGAGACCACCATATAGGTGTGTGGAGACTTGTTAAGCCTTTAGCACTCCACTTTGCAAGGAACTATGGGAAGAATATGCAAATCCGCCTTCCATGATGTAATTAGGAAGACAGTTGCTGCCTCATTGTTGCAAACCAATAGAGGGCGCTCACTGGAATGTGCAAGCCTGTCTTAAGACAGGATTCCAGTGAAATAACCCAATAATGGCTGCTCCCTTTAGCCTCATGCCCGACCTTCCAAGAGGCCTTTGTTTAGCAATGACGCTGGGATTATACTGTTATATACTGTTTGTTCTGTCAGACATCATATACTGTACCTCTTCCCAAGTATCAAGTAACATGACATCATCTTCATCAAGGTCACTCTGGTCGAAAGCTACCAGCTCAGTCATAATGAAACGACCCGTCTGGTTGGAACATTCGAAGAGTCGCGGTTTATACTGCACAGTTGTCTCCTGGAATCTATACAAAAAAATTACACAAAAATCATAAATGTATTATACAACAAATATAAACACATGGGCATAAAGCAGTAAAGCACAGGACAATAATGTGCAATAACAAAGGTTCTAAATAGTTTATGGGGGAGCGGGGGAGACAACACCCTCAATGCTCCAGAAAGCTCATCTGGATATTGAAAAAAAATGTGATATCTCGACAACAGAGGTATGATTCAGGTGACCAGGAACTATGTATTTGGGGCTGACTTGATATAATGGGCTATGATGATGGACTCCCTTTAAGTTCTGAAAAGACTTAAAAGACCCTTTAAGGCTGAGGCCCCATAAAGCGGAAAAGCAGCTTTTTTTGTTGCAGATTTTGTTGCGGTTGTTTGAGCCAAACCCAGTAGTGGCTACAAAGGAAATGGGAACTATATAGGAAGTTCTTATACTTTTCCCTTCTGCTCAATCCACTCCTGGCTTTGGCTCAAAAAAACGCGAAAAAATCTGCAAGAAAAAAAAAATGCTTTTCTGCAACGTGGGGTATCAATTCAAATGTATAGTAATCTTTCCGCAGAAAAATTAAAAATACAGTCTAATTGTCATAGCAGACAGTGAATAAATAACAGGTAAATATATATATATATATATATATATATATATATATATATATATATATATCCTATTAATATTATAAATGTGAAATGTTTGTGAGTTTGTGACTTTGGATGTTCGGATGTTTGGCGGTCAATCACGCAAAAACCGCTCCACAGATTTGGCTGAAATTTTCCACAAACATAGTCACTACACTCGATTGCGCAATAGGCTACTTTTTGTCACAATAGCGCACATACGTTTTTCCCAGGACCCCCACAAAACCCAAATTCACATCACTATCTCTGCAATCTCACACACTTTGGACCCCGATTTGGCTGAAATTTTCCACAAACATAGTCCCTACACTCGATTGCGCAATAGGCTACTTTTCGTCACAAAAGCGCACATACGTTTTTCCCAGGACCCTTTGGATGTTCGGATGTTTGGCGGTCAATCACGCAAAAACCGCTCCACCGATTTGGCTGAAATTTTCCACAAACATAGTCCCTACACTCGATTGCGCAATAGGATACTTTTCGTCACAATAGCGCACATACGTTTTTCCCAGGACCCTTTGGATGTTCGGATGTTTGGCGGTCAATCACGCAAAAACCGCTCAACCGATTTGGCTGAAATTTTCCACAAACATAGTCCCTACACTCGATTGCGCAATAGGCTACTTTTCGTCACAATAGCGCACATACGTTTTTCCCAGGACCCCCACAAAACCCAAACTCACATCACTATCTCTGCAATCTCACACACTTTGGACCATAGCAAGCCACAAAATTCATATTACCCTCTACAGCAGAGGTCAGCAACCCCTGGCACACATGCCAAGAGTGGCACTCCTGCCATATTTCACTGGCATGCCAGCAGCACAGGACCTGCAAGATTTAAATGAAGTCTCTGCTAGAGCTGAGGAATAAGGACACTCCCCTTTGAGAGGGGTGCAGGAAACCCAGGGGGTGGAGCTTAATCGCTCAGGTCTATGCCTGCTATAGTGATAGCTCCTGCCGAAGCTGCTAGCAAACTGAAAGTAAGAAACACACAGCTACCTTCCTTTACTTCCTATTCTCAGTAATGTCAGGCATTTGGGGTTATTAGATTAGTGTTAGTAAATCCATGTGCCTCACATTAATAGGAATAACCCCCATCATGTTCCTCATATTAACCCCTGTGTGCCCCATATAAAGATTACTAATATGTGAGACATATGGAGGTACTAATAAAAGACCTCAGTAATGAAGATACTTAATTATTACCTCCAAGTCTCTCACATATCAGTAACTAGAGATGAGCGAGTACTGTTGGGATCAGCCGATCCGAACAGCACGCTCCATAGAAATGAATGGATGCACCTGGTACTTCCGCTTGGACGTAGCCAGCGCGCTTAACCCCCCGCGTGCCGGCTACGTCCATTCATTTCTATGCGAGCGTGCTGTTCGGATCGGCTGATCCCAACAGTACTCGCTCATCTCTATCAGTAACTCTTACACAGGGGTTAATGTGAGGGACATTATGGGGTTAATTGCTATTAATAAGAGGCGCATGGAGTTACTAAACTGTCATGCACAGGGCCAGACTTTATGTTGCTTGCTCAAGAGTATCCTGTGCCCAAAACTTACATGTACTGGCGCAAAATAACAACTCATACAATGTCGTATATCAAAGTATATTAACCTGAAATACTTCTGTCCCAAAGACACTATGTACAGTTTATACCAACACCGTATAGCAGCTGAAATACAAATTACATTCAACACAAAAGTCTCATGTGCTCTCAGAATTACAACAAAAACAAGATACACAGTTACATTTTATATCACATACCTTATACACAGTACGAAAACCTTACCCGCGCCTGTATATACACACTTCTACAATCACCGCAGACGAAGTCGCGGGTACTAGCTAATATATATATATATATATATATATATATATATATATATATATATATATATATATATATATATATATATATGTAGAGAGAGAGATATGCACCCACCTCTTATCACTGGCATAAGGAGCCTTTCCCCCCAGAGCCACCCAGAATTCAGCAGGTTCTTGGCCCTCCAGGATGGTTTGTTTATCTTGTGTGGAGATAATATTGGCCACTGTCTTTGCCATTTCTCTTTCATCTCCGCTGCAGCCCTAAGGGGTAAAATACAATGACATCATTAAACAGATATTATTCTGAATATTATGTCATAAACTTATAGATGGGAATGTACAGACTATAGGGTAATATATAGAGTAACCACTGACCTTTCCACACCACAGGTAGCACATGGTATCAGTTTTCAATACAAAAACATCATTGGAATTGAGAGAAGCGGCTCTGGCGGGGACCTCGGTGGCCTTTGTGTTATATTCATCTGTTCCTCTGACCTGGAACAGTCTGACCGAAGGTTCTGGCTCCGTATTCCCACTGCGACTGGTTCCTCCCTAATACACAGGTAAAATTTTAGATGACACAATATTTGATAATTAATACAGAACTCTGATGCCATTGATAAGGGCTTGTGATGATTTCATCAGTATCTATCTATCTATCTATCTATCTATCTATCTATCTATCTATCTATCTATCATCTATCTGTCTGTCTGTCTGTCTGTCTGTCTGTCTGTCTGTCTGTCTATCTATCTATCTATCTATCTATCTATTGTCTATGTCTTGACACAAACAGCAGAAGGTCCCTGAATAGATCAATACAGAACAGTCCTTATGTCTGTAACAATACACCAAAAATTGTGAACCATGAAATTCATGAGCCAGATCCCTTATATGCAACCTAAGAGCCTTGTCCATCCAGCTTCAGAAAAAAAAAATCACAGTTTTTAATTTTATTTATTGGAACCAGAAAATGAAATGTAGCAATTTTTTGTAATTAGTTTTTATTTTCTGATTGTAGCTTTATTTTTATTCTATTTTCGGTACATGGTTGTGGATGCTGACATTTTGCTTGAGCTGCATTTAGCGATATGTTTTACAGCAAAATCATGTCCATAGGCAGCAATAGTCTGGGGCCAACTCATTGAGGATTATGGGATAGGCTCTGTGCCTCTCTGGGGAGTAGATAGGCTGTGACATCATCAGTTGGAGGCAATGATGAGTGCTATGTGGTGTTATCTATAGAGGTGTTATGTTCTATTGTGATCCTGTCTGTCTTGTCTGTCTTGTAAATGAGGCAGCTACAGAAAAGAAACCCCTACAGAATTGACAAAAATTGACTTGGTTTAGATACAAGTCATTTTCTGGGACACATTCCCTATAAGTGTAGGGAACTTCCCTTGAGATCTTGATAGTCTTCACAGTAACTGCTATAGAGATGGTCATATCACACAACACAGCAGATGACCTCACCTCATAGATAATCATCTTTCCTTTAAAGATAGCCTGGAAGTGCTTTGGTTCCTTTCCCATGGTCACCCGGATTTGTACTGGCTGATCCTGGTATTTGCGGTCCAGCTCTACAGCATGAAAGGCACATGCAGTGATCTCATCCTGTGTAGCATGGCGACCCTGCAAGGAAGAAGGAAAATATAAAGGCTTTATAGACTCTTCAAGGAATATTCAGAGAATTTTGAATTTATAGCCTATATAGCACCCGCACCTCTAATGAGGAGACCTGAGGCAACTGCCTCAGGCGGCGCTATGCCGGGGGCGGCATTTTTACTGACCCTAAGCCAGTCCAGGACAAGCTGCGTGCGAATTGTCCTGGACTGGCTTAGCGTTACAGCAGCCTGACAGGGGAAGCGAGCGGTGGATTGTGGCAGCCCTGTGGACGCAGCGCTGCTATAACTCTCCCCTATTAGCAGCAGCGCTGCTCCAGCGACCGCCCCTCATCCTTAGCAGAGAGCAGGTCGTCTCCCTGCCTGCTCGCTCTCTCCCTCCTCCCCCTACAGACTGCAGTGCTCCTATTAACCCCCAAGTGCAAGAATTAAAAGTGGGTGGAAAAAAAAAACAAAAAACAGTCCTCAAGGTCAAAGAAGGGCCAGACAGACATTTAAAAGCCCCCTCCCCCTTTTCCAGCATCCCAACCCTCCCCCTTGTATTAATAATGCCCCTAATAGCCCTTATATCAATACTGCATATCATTAATACAAGGGGGGGTTTATATAGGAACTATTAGGGGCATTATTAATATAAGGGGGGTATTATTAATAAGGGGCACTATTTAAAGAGGACCTTTCATGATTTGGGGCACATGCGGTTTTATATACCACTGGAAATCCGACAGTGCGCTGAATTCAGCAAACTGTCAGCTTTTCCAATCTGTGCCTCAGATAAAGCGCTATTGGTCCCAGTATCGTAGCTCCTCACCGTCAGAAGGGCGTTCCTGTCAGTCTGTCAGGAACATCCTTCCTCACAGCAGTGTCTATAGCGCTGTACAGTGTGAGCGGGGAGGAACGCCTTCTCCCCTCCTGATAATACTCATCCATAGACTAGTACTGGGGGGACGTTCCTCCCCGCTCACACAGTACAGCGCTATAGGTGCTGCTGTGAGGAAGGGTGTTCCTGACAGACTGCCAGGAATGCCCTTCTGATGGTGAATAGCTACAATACCAGTACCAATAGCTCTTTACACGGGGCACAGATCGTGAAAGCCGACAGTGCGCTGAATTCAGCACACTGTCGGATTTCCATTGGTATATAAAACCGCAGGTGCCCCAACCCATGAAAGGTCCTCTTTAAGGGGCTTTGTGTAGGTGAGGACAATATGGGTCAGGCGCCTGGAAAAGTGATGAGTCAACGATGTTTGTGTTGCAAACTTTACAGAGACAAATCACAGGTGGAAGAAGTGGTCATGGCGGTCCAGAGGGAAGAGATGGGAAATGTGAGCGATTAGTCAGGGACGTCTCCGGTAAGTCACCACAAAATGTTATGCACTGAAGCACTGTATTCACTGTAATGTTACCACTAGCAGCCTGTCATCCGCCTCAGGCAGCAGAAAGGCTAGGTTCACCACTGCTAGCACCCCCTATCTAGTGGACTGGAAACACACATTGACTTTCTGGGTAAGTGAGCATTACAGAGAACCTGTTATATCAAGTCACAACACTTGTGTTTTCCAATAAAATAACAATTGTGGAACTTCATTTTTCTAGCCCTCTGCAATGTGCTGTTGGTCTGTTATTCCTCCTGGAAATATCTTCTGAATATGAAATTTACAAATGAATTTACCATTCCCAATCTGAAGCTGCCCAGTCAGTGTATACGGGAACATGAATCTTTGACGGTGGATTGTTAATGTCCATTTATCAATTTATTCATACATTTACAGGAAGAATAACAGAGGCATAGCAAATAGCATAATGCAACAGGCTAATGAAAAATCTCCAAAAATGTTATTTTTTTTTTAATGGAAATTAATAGTTTAAAGGTCCTCTTTAAAAAAGGCAAAAAGACCTTACAGCACATGTTCCCTATAGAATATTTTTTTTTATAGTTTACATCTAGATATACTGTAATGTACATCCAATACTGAAAATACAATTTTGTCTTTATGCGTACAGTAATAATTCAGCATCCTGAAGTGCATTGACAATTATTGTAGGTTTATTGCTTCTTTGCTCTGTTGTCTTACTGTATCTCCTGTAGATTTTGTGTTTCTTATATTTAGAGAATTATTTGTATTTGTGGCTCTAACTTTTTTATAAACTAAAAGAAGGAGCCATTACCTGGAGATGCATCCTCTATACTATGCATGTTACTATGTAATACAGCCAGGAGACAGATCATTGAGAACAGACATGAACAATTCTACATTGATCACTTACCAGCCACATATAAAGCAGATAATGTGGCTTTCCTGACTTTATATACGTGTACAGCACCAAGTAGCAATCCCCTCCGTAGAATCTTCCGTAAGTCTTTGGATCAACTTCTTTCAGCTCTAGATTTTCGATTCTCCAGATCTGCAATCAAAGTTTATAAAAACTGAATCCATTTATAGTAATGATAATATATGTGAATTATTCCCTACAAGAGAGCTCTGAATTAGAACTCAAGTACAGTCTTAGCATAGACAGATATAGGACACTAAACCACCAGTGTATAAAGATATGCTGAGGGTTTAGTGTCCTTAGAGCTGCTGACAAGTTCCTTTTAAGTAATAAAAACATGATGATATGTGTCTGACACTTATGGCTAAAAAAGAGCATTGTATGAGCACAGAGTGGTATTGTGCGTCTTATCATCCTATATGTCTGGGAACATATACTGTGCTATGGTTATAATCATATATCCGTGAATATACTATACTGTGGTATACAGTTCTGTCTTTCATTGTGGGACATTGTAGCATCTATTTATGTCTGTAGAACACTTAGTGTACTCACCTCCACCTTCCCGGAAGCGTCATCCACCATCCGCTGCTCTGCCGCTAGCTCAGGTCGGGCGTACAGCTGATTTATGTCAAACTTAACTTGATCCACCTTGGCTGAATAGAAGATAGGTTTTACTAAGACTTCTAATAGAGATGTATAAGTGTCTAACCCTATATGCCAAATTATCCACATTCACTTTATCAGCAAAAGACAGATATCTCACTGATACCCAAAAAATATTATTGATTGGAAAAAGTTCTATATTCACATCCGGTCACAGTTTGTTCTTCCCCTCTTACATAGTCTGATCCACACTATCCAATGGAATACAGATTTGCTCCTTATATGCTGTTGTCGGGTCAGTTAGGAGAGTAGTGAAAATACCTTTTTTGTGTCCAAGGGCTGTTTGGTACAGTAGAGGCATGATCATATTTGCCAAAGAACTCATTTTGTCTGTGGTCACCACCATGTCTCTAATATAAAGACTGACCTGTCCCAATATACCACAGTCGAAAACAGGCACAGATGTAGCCACAGCCTGGGTGTACTGAAGAAACCATTTGCATACAGATAAGCAACAGCAAGAATGATGCAAAAAATATCATTAATGGTCTCTAGAACACCATGTACTGTATGGAAGTGATTTTACATGGAGGAGACTACTACTTGATTTTGGTCCCACACTGACCACCATTATTTTGTTGCTGGTCGCTGACTTTTATATCACAATCTTCAGATAAAGTTACAAGACATCTTACCAATCTTCCCCACGCTGTATGCTTTTCCAAGTCCTTGTGTCTCTCCATAATCTCTCCAATTCTGGAATAGCTGTTTGAACATGGTGGACTCGGCTCCGTCATTCAACACCTCTATATTTGTGGTAGCCGGATATCCTTTACCTTGTATGAAACCCTACAAAATAATATAGTAGAAATTAACACTATGATTATTTATAACCTGCAACTAGAAGCTTTGAGTTCTAAGAACTATCAATATATGTTACTGTTTCTGACTCAGTAGTAACAGCATCATATAAGACATTACAGAGTAAGTAATGATGTCATAAAACACTAGAGGTGATATTAAATCTTTCTATGCATCTCCAGAATCATGTGCTTGTGCCTGTTTCTCTCTTCTTTCCCTCAGTCCCTGCTTACTTCCCCCACACCCCCACCTCTCCATAGACTTCTGTGTAAATCTTTAATACAATATCTCTGTGAGCTGTAGTCCATATTGCTATAGCAGGAAGAATTAACGGGCCTATCCCAGGATTTAAATGTTGATGGTATATCATTATGATAGGTCATTAATTTCAGATCAGTGGGGGCCATAGACCTGGAACCCCCACTGATCAGCTCCTCAAAGTGGCAGCAGTGATCAGGTGAGCATGTTGTGTGACATCACAAGTCAGTGATGTCACATTCATTGCTTATATAGATGTGAAATGGCAGAGGCACTTGCTTGAATGTTTTAGCCTCTTCAAATGGCTGTTCCTTGTTGGACTCTCAAGAATAGGATATCAATATCATACACCTGGTAAACTCCTTTAAGCTTTATGCCCATGATCATGTGCTTTGTCAGCGTGCTAGTTGTGTTTTTCATAGCTAACACACTGAGCCATTACTTTGTATGGCCCCCATACACACACCTGTGTATTACAAGAGACCTGTGTTGGGCGTCGGATCAGCATGGGTCAATACTCAGGACAGGCCCTATATCTGTCTATTTTGTGATCCAGGATTATTCAAGGATACAATCCATGTGGTGTCCATACCACTTTACCACGGACCCACACGTTCATGTGTATGTGGCCTCAAGAAGAGATTTCAGAGTGAATGTCAGTTTAGGGTGCAGAGGGGAAAAAGAAAAGAAATAGATAAGTGGGAACAGAAGCATTTTTCTCTGATGTGAAATATTACTAAGTATCTTATGGGGATATTGTCACTCCATAGGGAGAGACCACCATATAGGTGTGTGGAGTCTTATTAAGCCATGAGCGCTCCACTGCAAAGGAACATGGGAAGAATATGCAAATCTGACTTCCATGGTGTAATTAGGAAGCCAGTGCCTTAAGAATGCACACCAATAGAGGGCGCTCACTGAGAATGTGCAAGTGTAACTTCCATGATGTAATTAGGAAGACAGAGTCTCAGTCAAACACACCTATAGAGGGCGCTCCCTTTAACATCATGCCGACCTTCTCAGAGGCCTTTGTTTGCAATGATGTTGGGATTATACCAGATACAGTCTTCTCAGCCAAGGACAGCTGTTTCAATGTATTTGCATCTCATCAGCTTGGCGTAGAGAGGACTGATCTGGCAGAGGTGAGAGGCTTAGACAGGGTTAAGGGGATATTGTCACTCCATAGGGAGAGACCACCATAAAGGTGTGTGGAGTCTTATTAAGCCATGAGCACTCCACTGCAAAGGAACATGGGAAGAATATGCAAATCTGACTTCCATTATGTAAAGGGAGTGCCCTCTATAGGTGAGTTTGAGACTCTGTTTTCCTAATTACATCATGGAAGTTAGACTTGCACATTCTCAGTCAGCGCCCTCTATTGGTGTGCATACTTGAGGCACTGACATCCTAATTAAGTCATGGAAGTCAGATTTGCATATTCTTCCTAAGTATCTTATATTAGCTTGTACTTTTGATTTATGCAAAGTTTGTCGAAAAGTTAGTATCCATTTCAAAAATAGATACAACTGAAATTTGTCTTTAAATTTAACAAAATTAGGATTTCACACCGAATCATTTAAAAGGACACTTTCACTAAATGTTATGTTATGCTAAATGTAATGGACCATATGCTGCTGGAATTAAGGTAATGTATATTTTACATATATGGAAGGTTTTGTAGAGAATGTAGCCTTAGGAAACAAATAATGATGGGCCTCACTTGCCACTTTTCTGACACTGTAATTTCAGCTCACATAATACTGTTATATATAGTAGCATAATACTGTCACACATAGCCTACAAAATACCAAAATACCATGGTGCCCAATTATAACGTATATACAAATAATATTTATATAATATATCCTTATAGTTCCCACGTAATACTGTTCTCAAACCACTAAATATTGGATGATTCAAGTTTACCCTGGGAGTTTCTGGGCCCTAAGGAATTCTAAGATGACCACCCCCTAATACAAGCCCGATGTACAAGTATCTGTAAAGATGCAGTGCACACCATTATCAAATAGTGACCATATCGTCATATAGATTAGGAAAGTCCTATCTGTAAATATGGTAACTACTGCTAGTGCCAGAATAGCATGGCGGCATAGGCAGTTTGTTACAGAAAATTATTTTTTCCCATGACCTGCACATCTCTATATTAATACTGCTTGGAATTTGTAATATTGTTCTATATCATGATCATTGCACTTACCACTGCCCGGGTGAAAGCTGCTTTTTTCTCTTCTGGACTGGAATCTTTCCCCCTCCAGACAAATATCTTTACTCCTCCTTGATCAAGAATGTGACAGTCCTGCAACAGGCGAGAACATGGAAACCTGTTATAAATGCCCCCTGCATGCTGGAGAAGATCTTTAGTTATGGTTGTATATCTCAGGTTGGCCATACACATTAGATAGCTGTTGGTAGAGTACTCATTCAGCTGACAGCTATCTCTCCTGTCTCCTCCATACATATGTATGCTTGGCTCAGCCAAGCATGCATGTACTCTCTAGGATGGGTGGAGTAAATCTGTCAAAATTCCCTGTGGCACCTTCTCTTGGCCGGAACTAAAAGATCAAACACTTGAAATCCAGGTGCCTAATCCATATCCACTTGCCATCTTCTAGGAGGCCTCCATATAAATGAGATGGTTGGCCGCTCCTGCCGAAACATCAGATTCAGCCAATATACATCCAAAGTCTGTGACCAACTTCAGGATGAATTCTTTAGCTATATACCTAGTGGTCTTTAAGCCGAACATTATCTGATAACAGAGGACAATAGCATGTTCATGTAGAATGAACTATGATAAAACGATATTTTTATATTATCTTAACCTGTCATTCAGATATTTTTGGTAGGTACAATGCTGTACCACTGTGTACAGGGGGAGGGGGAGGATTTTTACAGATTCTTCTGTGAGTAAAAAAAAAATGTGTTCTATATTAGAAAATAGCAAGAGCAATAACCAAAAATTCTAGAATCTGGTATGTAATTATTTTTTTTTGTGTTTCTTTTATTTTGTACTCCACTAACCCCGTGCTGCAGGAGATCTTGAGTTAAAGGTTTTGTCGCAATTTCTTCCACAACCAAGTCTCCATCTTTTTCAAACACACTGCAAAAAAGGAATATTATGAAGAAGGGACGTTACTCCATGTATGCTATACAATACTAGAAATAAAGAAGAAAGTGATGTTTATGGGGGTTCGAATTGCAAAGTCTTTGTTATCTCCATTTAATGTGATGCTGAATCTGTCTCTGTGCAGACTTTCCATATGCCATCTGTAGTGTATCAATGCAGGACTATGGGAGTCAGATTGATACTCTAACAAACCTGCATTGAGAGACTGATGTCTTGTTCATACAGGGAACACTATGGGGAATTTACTATTCCTTCTAATCCAGAAAAGTGGCGTCAATAGGAATAGTTGTAGACCACCTTTGGCCACCTTAGACCACAGTCCATTGTGTAGATATGCTTGCTGCATCTTTAGTTTTTGCTAAAGTACAGCCTTAAAGTAGAGATTTGACTGTTGCACTTGCAGTAGTTGTTATAACCTGTAGATGGTGCTCTAGATTGACATTAATTTTAGCACTTTCCTAATATATTGAACTATTCTTTATCTAATATTTCGGTATTTTTTTTTACTATACCGCATCCTGTAGCTAGTATAGAAAATCTGACGCTACCTGCATTAATGACATTCGTCATTTCTTACCTCATTGTATCAGATACAACATCGGAGGGGTTAGATCTTTTACTTACTGATAGAGCCTGACATTTGCTTTTTGCTGTTGGTCCGCCTTCTCATCTGGAACGGCATCCTTCAGTTCACCAGTTCTTGGCCCGAGCACGGCGGTCATTATCTGCATCAAGTCGGGGGAATCTTTTTCATTGTCTATGATGCCAATCTGGGCTCTTCCTCCTCGCTCATCATCTCTTATGCCCTGAGCCATAGTACAAGCCTGGGAAGAGATAGATGGTATTTGTTAGCAATAGGACACTCTATATGGAGATTTGCTGGACATAATAAACTTGGCTCTGCGAGGCGCGCTTTCTTCATTATGTTATCTCAAGGCCAATGCACATGAACGCCAATAGTATGTGAAATATCAGATTGGAGATCATTTTCTCAGAACAGGTTCATGGATTTGGTTGATGCCCAGAATGGTTCTGAACACTGAAGTACCATAATAAATGTAGAGACAGAAAATATTCAATAATACGCACTGGGAAAACGGGCATTAATATTATACTATATAATAATCTGTAAAGCACCATGGAAATAATGGTGCTATATAAATAAATAATAATAATAATAAAAATCTACAGACTGAAAATGATGGGGACAATGTCATATCATATGTGCTCATTTGGGAAAGATTCTCACACGACATTGGCGGGGGGCTGCAAATATTTAGCCCCCGGAGTATTAGTAATGTCATGGACATCAGCCAATAAGGCCTGGCTCACACTTCGCATTACTATTCATGCCAATGGTAATTGGTAGGTTTGAGCTCAGGGCTCTGAAATGGGCAGTCAAGGTCATTTTTCAAAGATATTGCATTGTGCACATTGAAACATAGCAGGGATTCACCAAAATTGTTGCAGCACAGAATTGTCTATTGTATATTGTCGTCACGTGCTGAAACATTTCCCATCATTGGAAGTCAAGTCCCCAATGCAAACCAGAACATTGCTGCTCCTTCCCCAAATCCTACACTTGGCACCAGTTATTCAGTCAGGAAACATTCTCCTGGCATTCACTAGCTAGCAGTGACGTGTCATTCAATGCTCCGGGGTCTGTGTGCTGACGTTTCAGACTTCATTGATGGTGTAATCCAGTCTGGTAAACCCAACTTCATGAAGCTCCCTGTGTGAACTGTAGTCTATGGGTATTGCCGCTTCATAAGAGCATTTTTGGAAGTTCTATGAAAGAGCTCTGCTGATAGTTACTGACATCTTCAGTAATGTTGAGTTTGTCTATGGAGATTATATGGTTCTTGATAGCAATACATTAACCTAAGGCTCTGTTCACATCTGAATGAATCATTTCCACTATTCTGTTCTGTCATAGAAGCAGAACAACAAACGTAACAATGGTGCTGGATCTATCATATGACCATTGCCCAATAGATTCCACTGACCATAATGGGAGTCCATTGGATTTCCTGCATTCTACCAGAATAAATAGTGCAGCGTGTAGTGTTATTTTGTCTGACAGAATGAGTAAATGTGAACCGAGTCTTACTAACGGACTTATAATCTAAATGGCATGCAGGGGTGGATCCAGGGCCGGGCGAACCGTGCGGGTCCCCGTGCCGCGGCCCGGACCTAACAAAACTCAGGTCTGGTCGGTCGGTTAGAAGCGTGAGGCCCTTAAAGGGGTATTCCCATGTCCCTTACTCACCAGTCTTCGCTGCTGTAAACTCTTCTTTCTTCCTGGTTTTCTTGCGTCAATTGGTGGGTGGGGTTTCATATTCAAAGCCAGCGGCAAGATGACGTAGCTTCTATGCCACTGGCCTTGCATGCACGCTCCCGATGCAGCTAGGCATCGGACATACAGCTCTATAAATAGATGGTGAGACCAGTCCCCCAGCCATCACATACCTCACTCATTTCCCCCTCCTCTATGTGAGAGCAGGAAGCTAGG